>NC_088717.1:12850607-13083107 GCF_963576615.1 Watersipora subatra
CAGCCATGCCATAACGTTTGAGTATTTGCTCAGCATAACGTTGTTGGTTGATCTGATAGAGTCCATCGTTCAGCCTTTTAAAGTCTATACCTAGAAACCACTGGAGTTGTCCCCTGTCGTCCATGTTGAATTTCTCCTGCAAAAGAGTTTTTACTGAGTTTATGTTTGTATCGGTTTTTCCGCCAACAATGATATCATCGACCCAAAACACTAGGATAGCATAATCATCATTATCCACTCTACCGCGAGTGTACAGACATGGATCCTGAACATTAGCTACAAATCTATTCGCTTTGAGATAATCAGTCAGTGTTTCATACCACATGCGGCCACTTTGCTTTAAACCATATATGGATTTGTTTAGTCGGCATGTAAGACGCGTGCTGCGGTTGGCTGTCATTTCATAGCCAGGCGGCTGTTGTATGTATAGTTCTTTATCGATTGGTGCATTCAGATATGCCCCCTTGACGTCTAACTGATGTAAAACGAGGTTTTCATTAGTTGCTTTTTGTAGCAAAGCACGTATAGAAGTGAACCGTGTAGTTGGTGAAAAAGTTTCATCATAGTCAACCCCTTGTACTTGAGTGAAACCTCTTGCGACATAACGAGCCTTGTACTGAACTTGATCCGGCATTTTGCCCTGCTTAAGTGTGTATACCCAACGCCCTTTAGTCTCCGTACATCCCTTTGGTAGAGGGGTCACTTCCCAGGTGTTGTTATCGCAGAGGGTTGTCACCTCTTTATCCATTGCAGCTTTCCACATGTGTGCCTGCTTGCTATTTGTCGCCTCGTCATAAGTGTTAGGTATCAGTGGAAAAGCAGTGTAAGCATAATCAACATTTGCTGAGAGTACGTAATCACTAAAACGAGCTGGAGTTTTGGGCTCCCTGCGCAGCCTACCTTGATCATTACCGTCAGTAGGCTGGGGACTCACAGGTACTTGCGGCACGGTGATGTCAACGGGTGTATCGTCATTTTGCCCAGTATTAACATTGCAAGGAGGCCAGAGTTCCTCGTGTTTTTCAACTGCCTTTTCGTCGACATATTCGGGCTTGTGTATCCTTACATTTCGCGTCGTTATAATCCTTGAGCATTGAGAGTCAAGTATATAATAACTGTGGTTTGCTGTATTTACACCCAAGTAATAACCTGGATATCCCCAAACATCGAGTTTTTGTTTGTGGGATTCGTTGTAATATGTGCACGCACAGCCGACTTCATATATCTTCCGCATATCAGGCTTAGCTCTCGTGAACAGTTCATATGCAGTTGATTTTGTACGTCTTTGAAAGCTACGGTTACGAAGGTACTGGGCATGTCGCACAGCATATGTCCAATAGGGTTTAGTTATACCAGACTCGGAGAGTAAGCACCGTGCCATTTCTAGCAGACTGCGCCATGATCTCTCTGACTTGCCATTTTGATACGGCGTATATGGAGCTGTTGATGTGTATTTGATTTGATTTTCCACCAGTACGGTTTGGAACGATTTACTCACGTATTCCCCCTCCATTGTCACTGTGAATTTCCTGTGGTTGACCGACTGGCGCTACATCTGCGAGGAACTGTTTTAGAGCGGTAGTTGCTTCGTCTTTTGAACGAAGGAAGTACACAAATAAAATGCTGGAGTATTCATCAACAAAATTGATAATATACTTGAAGCCTTCACGTGATATTGGCATGATTGGCCCGGTAATGTCTGTATGTACCCGTTGAAGCGGTTTTGTAGCATGTACAGGCGCATCATCAGTAGCTTTTGGAAGTCTAGTAGCCTTGTTTTCATTACAAGTAGTACAAGTTTGGGTTACACTTTGTGACTTAGCAATTGACATACCTTGTGTGCATGCCTGCAGTTGATTTATGTCCTCATGGTTCATATGTCCCAAACATCTGTGCCATTCCTGTATGGTTCTTGTTGTGTATGCGCCATTTTGTCTATCCTCCAAGAAGTATAGTTTGCCGTGTTGTACAAGGTTGAATATAGTGTCACCAGATTGGATTGTGTTGTTGCCTTTAGAAAATATAGCAACAGCGCCAGCCTCTGTAGCTGCCTGAACAGAGAACAAGCTTACCGGAAAACTTGGGGCTAGCAAGGCGTTATGCAGTATCACCGTTTGTGATTTGCCAGTTGCGTCTGTTATCAGGAATTCAGCATCACCACGAGCGGTTACAAGTTGGTTACTGCGACGGCCATCCGCTACTTCAATCGTATGCTCTTTTGGAGCGAATGTGCTGTCGTATGCAATGAAGCGGTCGGGCGAGTTCACTATGTGTGTCGTGGCTCCAGTATCTACGAGCAACTTGCGTGAAGGAGTGTTACCCGGTGCGCCGTTATGAGCCTCACTCGCATTTACGACAAAATGAAAGGAGGTTGATGGGTGAGCAGTATTTGGGGTAGTTGTAACTACATTTACGTTAGATTTATTCTGATTGAATAACCGCTTTCTTTTCTGACATATGGTTTCTACGTGTCCAATGATCTGGCAGTGGTCACAAAATAAAGACGCCCGGTCTTGAGAGCAATTACGGGCTTTATGTCCCGTATTTCCACAAGCTAGACATTGTATGCGAGTATCGCTTGTTGGTGGTGCAGTCCTTGGGTTACGATTTGTGGAGCTCCATTTGCTATTACTATGCGTAACGAGCGCAGTGTTTGGAGGTGACCTCATTGCTTCGGTGTTAGCATACGTGTTGAGCGCAGATTTAAATTCAGATAATGTTTTTATTTTGTCAAGTTGCGTGTGCACAACTACGAACGGTTTGTAGGTTTCCGGTAAACCTTTCAATATCATAGCTATTACAAGGTTATCGCTTATTTGCTCACCAGATGTTCTTAAACCAGTAGCAGCACGTTCAGCTCTTATCAGGTAACCTGTTATATCTTCTGTGTCATTGAGCCGGAGTGTGGTGAGTTCTTCGTATAAAGAGAGTACTCTTGGTTTTTCAGTACTAGCGTAATGCTGTCGGAGCACTTTAAGTGCTTTTCTACCATCATTAGCAGCATCTGCCATGATAAGTTGGAGCGACCTTTCATCGAGAACCTGAACGAGTTCGGCGTATGTCCTTCTATTGCTGATATGAAAATCCTCTTCATCTTGGACAGAATCCTCTTTCGGTAAAGCTGCTTTGTAAAGCTTAATATCCAGCGTATATAGATAATTTGTGAATCTAGTTTCCCACATTTGATAGTCAGTTGGGTTACCGGAGTAAAATAAACGATTCCTGGGCCCATAACCTGTTGAAGTGTTGATGGATGCCATGGATGAAAGTAAGATATATATATTTGCTGAAAGAAAACAGGAAGAAGAACGGCATGGACACAACACATATAATATTAATAGTCAATTGCTAATCACGTATTGGATGTCTATGGTGTCAATAATTATGAAGTCTCGGCATACATAAAACAGGAGCAGACAACTCACACACAACGTGTACTACTTGGCTAAAATATGTTAAACTATAAATGTAGAAATGTGAAGAGTAATAGCTATGAAGAGTGTATGATTGATTTCCTCAACAATTCAGCCCACAACCAAAGTAATAATGGAAAAAAGAAAGGGTACTGCTGGTTGAGAAATGCAGTATTAGCAGTAGAGATGCCCCGATTCTAATTTCACCAGCCGATTCAGATACCGATTCGATATACCGATTCTTATTGAAAAATAATCCGATTCAGATACCGATTCAGATTATTTTATGTTGCATAGATTATTGGTAATTTTATTATGCAAATATAAATATAATGCAAAGAAAATTTAAATATTGATGTATTTATTTGTTTGTATTTATGAAAAAAGATATACATGTACATGCATATATATTCACATACTGACAAACCGTGCATCTAATAACAAAACAGTCCATGTTTCTCAATGTATGTTATTAATAATGGTAATTACTGTTAGTGGCACAGCTTTCTCTGTGATAATGAAGTCTCTCTTCTACTGTTGAATGAACTGCTGCGCCTGTACAAGTCTAGAGAAAATAAATGCGTCTTTAATTACCGTTAGTGATTCAATTGTCTCAGTGAGACGTCTCCATCTTCTATCACTATCAGATGTAGCTTAGCTAGTCGTACTGAAAAAGGACTCGCTTGCTGCAGATTATGGAGAACAGGCTAAACACCGATAAGCCACAGAGGTTATTTTATGCGATACAAACGATACAACATATCGTCAGGATCAAGAGAGAGATAAATAACTTTATGCATCGACTGCTCAAATTACTTTCGCAATGCTAGTAAATAGAAACATTACACCACATTCTTGTTTCTCATTATGGTTCTATTGTTTGTGATTGGCTACAATAAATCATATCGCTATAATTGGGAAATACCGCACTTTGTGATTACGTCCTGACTAAAGCCAAAAAATTGCTCAGCTGTGTGGATGTTTATTAGGCTATAGACATGAAATAGATTGTGTGACATGCCCGGAATTCATTAGGTAAAAGTAAAGAACTTGCAGCTGATTATTTTTTATTAAAGTAGCAAGCTAAAATACGGTTTTCTGTTAAATAGTTGATATGTAAAAAGTATCTGAAGTTTCCGATATTTTAAGAAAAGATCGGCCGATACCGATTCAGATACTTAACACCCATATCGGCACCGATACCGATTCCGATATTAGAATCGGGGCAACTCTAATTAGCAGTCAAATGGCACCGCAGTGCAATAAGAGAACTACCATGGTAGCTGCAATGGTAGCTGTATTGTACTGAGTGTTATTATGTTCGACAAACAAAAATAATGAAAGGAAAATATTATATGTTTATATCTCTCCCCTGCAATAGGAGAAATGCAATATTAGAAGTAAAATGGCAAGCTGCTGTGTAATATACACAGTTTGAAAGTTAGTTGTGTTGAATGTAGAATGGTTTTGACAGCGATCTGTAACCAATGGGAAGAAATGGGTCATGATCACAGAAACCATGGTTAAAGCACATCAATTACATAATTTTTTTATCATATATTTCAATACATCAGAGTCTTGGCTTTCGAATGAGCCATTGTTTGGCATGATGAGACAGACATTGGTTGGTGTTTATAGGATTTGCACAGAGCTCTACCACAAAAATGTTCAATGGTATAGGCTCGAAAATTGTGACGTCATAATTTTTATATTTGGCGTTGTGGGCTCTTATCGCTTATTTTATTGCTTACCGCTTATATTTATCAACTACGATAATGACGATAGTGGCAGGCAAAGGTAGGAAAACTCCAGAGAACCAATGAAGATGACAAAGGTGTCAGTGCCATTAGCTTTCCATGTACATATTATTTCTATGATAAATAACTTAGATTCCAAGCACCATACTATGTTTTTCCGATGATATTATGCACTAGTCCTCTCTTTTTATTGTGATGTTGAGGGACACGACTGAGACTAATTAATTTCAAGCAATGCCTGATCTCGCGAAAGTGCGTTTGACATATAGTCCTAGGGCTATGCAACTGCAGGTCACAATTTAATCGATGTGATTTCATTACCTTTATTAATGACAGTATATTTATTGAAGCATAATTAATTAACCCAGAACATGTATTTGTATCGGTAGGGCATTGTTGATCGATCCCTGGGCATTGTTGATTATCTAAAATTAGTTTATATTATTAGCGCTTTCTGGGTTTAATAGCACCGATTGTCACAGAAAAGCGCAGCCTCAATTGCAACAAAAGGGATCGATTACCAAAGGCTAAATAATAGTTGTGACATCGCATTGTGGGACCCGCAACCAAGTGTTTTTTTTATTGCAGGACATACTTTTGACACCCTGTATTTCATAGTTCTATTATTCTTTGTGTATTGAATATAGACTCATTCGAAAGCCAAGACTCTGATGTATTGAACTATAGAATAGAAAATTTATGTAATTTATGTGCTTTAAAGGTTGACTTGCAACAAAATTCACATTACAGTTATTTGGTATCAAAAGATTCACCATGTCTTACTCTGTTGTGTTGTAGGTGCCAAATACATGGAAATGTGATTACAACCCCGTAAAAGCTTAAAAACGAAAAGCCGCTGTAGATTGGAATCTCTTTATTTATCTGACGTATTCATTACAGTTTGGTCATCGTCTTGTCACGTATGTTCTCACGTGAATTGAAAGGCCAATAAAAAGCTCAATATAAACTTATTGTAGCACTAGTTTATGACAAACACTTCGGGTTTTACCGAAGACCCCGTATTAAATATAGATGCTCGCTACTTTACAGTTTTGTTTCGGTTTGGTCTAATCGTCAAGTCGTAATCTGATCATGTGACCCAATTCTTCGAAAATAATTTTTGCAGCACTTTCCGATTATCACAGGTAACCAACAGGCTTGTCATGATTATCAGAGAATGATATGTACTCCTTCGAGCTAAGGTTAATAAGTTTAACGATTTTTTGCAGTAAGTTAAAATATATCAGTGCTAAAAGTGACAGCATTACAATGACATTAAAACAGACGCATAAGAACAATAGACATGGTTTTATTGAATGCGTGAAGTATATTTGTGAAAATATTTCGACGAATGAGATTACATGAAATTGTAAACAGAAACCATCCTGTAATAACTATGTCCCATTTGAGCCATTTTGGAAAGCGAATCAAAACTACGGCGGTCTCGTGTGGCTGCGATTAATTGTTCGTTTTTTAGCTTTTAAAAGCTTGTAATCACATTCCCATATATATTTCACTAACAACACAACAGAGTAAAACATGGTGAATCTTATGCTACCAAATAATTGCAATGTGAATTTTGTTGCAAGTCAACCTTTAAGTCGGATGTGGGAGATTTAGAGTTATCTACAATAGCAGAAGGAGAAAATTCTCAGTTTTTTTGCAAAAAAAATTGTTTCTAGCTTAATAACAGCACATTTTATGGTCAATAAACTGAATGCCTGTTTACCATTAGTGCGAAAAACATAGTTCTGAGAAAACTGGTATTAAAGTTTGAGAAACAAAAACCAATGCACAATTTTGTTTACATTTCAAAATGTCATAGCAACCAATATCAAGAAATTGTGATATTTATCTAGATTTTTGTATTTATATGCAAAAGATTAGGCTGAATTTAAAAATCTAAACAGATTTTAGTTGGCTGTTATAGAAATAGCTGTATATCTATAAGAAAGTGCAGGCCTATAACTTAATTTTGCAGGTATTAAAACGGCTTGGCAGTACCGCGATATTGGGCACAGTCGCAGTATCATTAACAAAATCTTTAAAAAAATAATAACAGTAAAATATTGCACACCATTGGTAACTATATACTTCGATCTTATAAATTCGAACAACTATCTTTATAATAAAATCTTATAACAGGCTTATAAAATCGAATAATTATTCTTATAATTAAATATTGTAATAATCTTATAAGAATCTTTAAAAAATATCATCGTCATTTCCTTTACTTTCACTGCTGTTGGAAGTTGACATCAGCTGGAATACCAAAGTACTTGCACTTCTACTTAGAATACCAAATGTCAGTTATCTTTAAAATTGTCAAAAAAGGAACGCTTACTTTTCAGTACTTCTACGTTAATTACAGAAACCTTTGGCAATTGGACCATGCCAAAGACTGCTGAAGTGTGCACTTTGTTCTCATGAAATGTGCACGACTTAATGGTTCTACTCTCTGTTGCACGGTTTTATCGGAATCTCATTGGTTTTTGATCTTAATTTTGATTAAAAAAGGCTTTTCGGGTTTTATTGGTAATTTAAGGCCAAATTAATCTGTCTAGTTATGTATTATCCGATCAGATGGGTAAGTTTTAGAATATTGTAGAAAATTTTCAAAGACTTGGTAACATATTTAAATAGGTTTACATGTGTTCTGTATCGTTATTATACTTAAACGACTCCACACAAAAATGATTAAAATTTTTGATGAGATTTCGGTACAAGGGTTTTGGACAGCTGCTGATGAATCATTTTCGTGAGTTGTGTGCACATATGCATTTATCATAAAGCTCCCAAACACTCGCTTCATTCGTGTTTGGTCGTGGGAATAGATGAACTTACACAATTTCTTTAATTACATGTTTATCAGAAAGTATTGGTATTTTTCTATCATTTGTGGTTGTTCTTGATGCTTGAAGTGATCTGATTGCCAAAAATTACAATTGATTAACCTTGATTGCCGTTGAAAATTCAAATCAATTGAAAAAGCAGTTATGACGCATATAGTTGTGGAGCGATTCACAAAGTAGAAATTCACAGCTCTTCAAACTTGAACAGAATATTTGATACCATCACATTGATAACAGCTAGTGATAGCATTTTACACGCTTTCTTTTCTGCGCCTTTTAATTGTGGTCAAGTTGTATCAATTTTAATGTAGAAAAATACTGACAGTCAGATTACCTCAAACAACAAAAACAACCACAAATGATAGAAAAATACCCATCAGTTCTGATGAAACCTACAAAAAATTGAGTAAAGTCATCTTTAAAGCTTATTCAAGCTAGTCAACTTCCTGTTTCCAAGCATTTAAATAAAAAAATGAACAACTAATCACACATTCCATGATTTTAAAGTAGTCATATCTGTGATGAATTACAATGACTAAAATTACTAAGTCAATTACTTACAAATAGTCTGCTGACAATAAGGCAAGGTTCTTCCAACTATGGGTGTACTATTTCCTGCATTGGTCTTAAAACCGCTTTGTTAAACAATACTTTTATGACGCTACTAATTAGAAAGTAGCGCTAACACGGATCAGCGGCTATATGACTAGCCATTTCTCACATGTGGATGACATGAGTTAGAGGTCCTTAAAGAACTGAACCTAGAACTTTGAAGTCAGTGCCCTAGTTCGCTATCAGGTGTCACATGCTGATTAGCTGCAGCAATTTGCAACTAAGTGTGCAAAAGTCTACTTCTTCTGTGGCAGATGCCTGCTATTATGAAAGTTTTAGCTCAGGCTGTAACCATGTTGTTGAAAGATGTTGCCAGCTTAAAAAAGTTTGAATTGGGGTGACTTTGGCAGATGCTGCTGATAAGCTTTTACCTTATAAGTCCACATTACACCCACCTCAATGTTTACTGCATGACTAGCTTTCTAGAAAATTAGATGCATCTTTTTAGCATCAATCTATATATTTTTCAATGTTTGTCATCTGTCCAGTTATAGAGATTAAAATCTAGCAAGAAAATACCTGTGTGGTACTGAAGCTAAACACGCAACGACTGTGACTGCATTTCTGCAAATATATGCACAAACCACAAGGCTAGCTGCACTTATGGTATCTTTATCGCCGAATGGGATGCACTTTGTATTATTAATTAATATTACCTCTTGCGTTTATTTTCTTTTTTTTAAAGTTTTACAAGCCATTTCCAAAATTGTTACCCGCTATTATAATTTTTAAATGTAATGTTTCAATGTCAAATTTCTCATTACCAGCTTCAATTTCTGGTTCTTCCTCGTAAGGATGGCTAAAAACTATTAAATTCAAATTCTTTATGGGTAGACTGTTGTGTTATTCTAAGTAGGAACTGCATTTACATTCTCTTCCCGTTCGGTCAGACAAAGCATCTGACAAAAACATTCAGCTATCTCATTTTTGCTTTTGATACCAGTATCAAGAGGTATTGTTGTAATCAAAGGTTGGATGAATAGCGTGTTACAACAGTAACCCTTTTGTACACTCACTTTTATGTAATCATTGTTATTACTAATTTAACATATTCATTATTTTATCTTGCTTTTTCAGTTTGTAATAGTTGTATCCGAACCAAATCTTTTTTTATTGTAACTGTTGTAGCAGAATAGACTACCTAGCCATTGCTTGCTAATTATTTCACATTTAAAACCTTAATAATTGTTTTACTTTTCTTCAAACTTAATTGAACTGCGCAAAAAAACTTTTCATGATAATATATTTAAAAGTTAAAATGGTAAATGTTGCATATGCGGAAAAAAATTTGTTCTGCCCAAAAGATTATTTAACACTCAAGCAACGCCGAACATTCAGCCAGTATCCATATAAATTAGGTTTTTCACTGGTCCTGACCAGTTGTTTCAAACTGGATGTTTTAACCTGGGGTAGTTTCGAACTGTTGCCGGTGATGGATCCTCTGTACTTACTAGCAGAACTACATATCCCAGAACTTTCCTTTTTTGTTTGCTCATATATGCATATACATATATATTTAAATACATTTATTTGTGTATGTATAATACATTTATTTTAATACATATAACAACAAACAAATATACATGTATATATGTATACATTTATATAAATATACATATATACATGTATATGTGGTGAGAGAGTGCCTAAACCAGAGCAGGCTGCCGAGCTGATCCGTGACAGAGGGGATGAGTGGGCTGAGTCACGTCACAACAGGAGACTTGGTCAAAGGTGACCCAGCTCGACACACCAAGCTGGTGATCATAGGTGACCCAGCTCGACACACCAAGCTAATTAAACAAAAAACAATAAGCCGAAACGAAAGAAGAAGAAGTAGAGCCTAACACACAAGCTGGTTTATATTAGGAGCTCAAAGGAAGGAAGACAGAGATAGCGGCAATCTGTCTACATGTAGTTAATTGTAATGTGCAAACATTGATTACATGCACTTACATGTATATATATTTTATATATATATACCTATATACATGCATATATATATATATATATTAACTAAAAGCAAGTGCAAAAGCATATAAAAAGAGAACTCTACACTTTTTAGTTTACTCTCACTCTACACAGATTTTAGTACAATCGCGTCTGATGAGTGCTCCGCACGAAACAAATTTGGAACGCAAATACTAAAAGTTTACTTTTTTCGCAATAATTTTTCAAATATATATATATATACTTTATATTTAACCCTGCAGAGCCCTTTGTGTTAAATTTAATACATCCTACTTGCTGAAATCATAAATGGCTTTCATATGCACCAGTTTGCTAATTCTTTATTATCCTATAAAGCCCAATTCATTATCTTTACCATAAAAGCAAAAAAGTTTGATTGGTTGGTTGGATGGCATGCATAGTGTAAAATACATGTAGCTTTATATGTGGCAAATCTTGGAAGGTTACAAGGTTAGTAGAGTTTAAACAATAATGGAATTACACAAACAGAACATTCAACTTTTACATTATTGCCAAAAGAGTGGTGGCAAATATTTGAACAACACAGTTATTCAACTCAGTATATTTGTGTGTTATAAATAGAACAATGGATCTCAGCGAAATGTCATTGTCATAGAGTTGGGAGCAAGAATATTTTTACAAATGTAACAATAATACTTTACTAGTCCCACGACCAAACGAGCGGATGTGAAGTTAGGGAGTTTTTATGATAAATGCATGTGCACACAACTTACGAAAATTATTCATCAACAATGAGACGAACCCTTGTCTCGAAATTTCATCAAACAATTTAACCATCGTTTTGTAGATTAGTTAAAGTATAATAACGATACAAAACACATATTGGTCTATTTAAATATGTTACCAAGTCTTTGTAAATTATCGAAATTCTCTAAAAACTTACCCATCTGATCGGATTATACACAGATAGACAGATTTATTAGGACGAAAATCGTCACAAAACGCTTGAAAAGCTTAGTTTAATAAAAGTTAAGACTGGAAATTGAAACGGCGGTGGACAGAGAATAGAACGATCAAGTCGTGCGCATTTCGCGAAAAAAATAACGTGCACATTTCACCAGTCTATGGCATTGTTTACTTGTAATCGAATTTATTCGAAGGTTTCTGTAATAAACGTAGACCGTTTGAGGCGTTGACCGATTTATAGGTACGAAATTGTGGTACACAGTTTATCAGCTTATGTTTTTTTTTAATCACCGAAGGCTTCATTATTTAAAACGTTAGCCGAAATTCTTTACAACTTATGTACAAGCTAGGGCTGAACTACAACGCCCCTTTTTTATTTTGCTCCAGTTTGCAGAAAACTTTCAGACGCGTGAACGCTCATACTTGCTTTCTGTTAAAGATCGCTGCGAAATTGTGCATTGGTTTTCTATTATTACTGTATTACTATTACTAATTTTGGATATTCTTTTTGATACTTCTTGATATTGTTAGCTATGACGTTTTTAAATGTAAACAAAATTGTTCATTGGTTTTCTATTGTTACTGTATTACTATATTAATAATATTGATTATTCTATTAATATCAGTGCATTTTACTTCTAATATTGCATTTCTCCTATTGCAGCGGGAGAGATATAAACATATAATCTTTTCCTTTCATTATTGCTGTTTGTCATGACCAAACACTTTTTTAAATAGATTTTCTAAAAATCTATATAAATATCACTTCTTGATATTGTTAGCTATGACGTTTTGAAATGTAAACAAAATTGTGGATTGGTTTTACACTATTACTATATTAATAATATTGGTTATTCTAATAATATCAGTGCATTTTAAATTCTAATATTGGCCAATATTGCATTTTTCCTATTGCTGGGGGAGAGATATAAACATATAATATTTTCCTTTCATTATTGCTGTTTGTTGTATATAATAACACCCACACCCAGTACATTACAGCTACCATTGCAGTTAATTGAACTGCAGTGCCATTTGACTGCTAATATTGCATTTCTCAACCATCAGTACCCTTTCTTTTTTCCAAAATCACTTTGGTCGTGGGCTGTATAACAGTGCAATTTCTAGTAATAGTAAATGTCCACCAACTAGCTTGTTTTTGAAATTCATTTTTTTAAAACAAAACCACAGATGAGCATAAAATATCTGTACTCACAACATAGTGGCAGTGCGCTTTTTCGGCAACTGGGCTGTTTCTATGCTTTCTACTATGACTGGAATTGAGGCACTTACTGAAGCAAAGTGCTGAGGCAAAAAAGAAAATAAGACGTGCTTGTATCAATGCCAGCAATCATCAGAAAATAAAACAAAAATATGTGAGGTGTGGATTAGCTGGATTCTTTTTTTGAAAGACATAAATTTTTCACGAGATGACGGAGGTTGTACACATTCATCTTCTGGAATTTTGTAACTTAGTAACAGTCGCTATCGTCAATGCCTGGCTACTCTACCGCCATAATTGCCGATTACTGGCAATACCAACAAAAAGGTTATGGGCAGACGTCGTTTCCAGTCAATTGTCACCAACAGCCTCATGAAAGCTGACGTCAGAGGGAGTGGTAAAGAGCGGCCTTCTACTACTGGAGGTGCCGCAGATGATGAGCCAGCTGTAGCAGTTCTACGTAAGCCTGCCAACAAGGCACGGTGCAAAGACATAAAGCACGATGGCTATCATCAATGGTCTATAATGGCTGAGAAAAGAGGATATTGCAACCGGTGAACTGAAGGGCAAAGCGACATTCAGTGTGAAAAATGAGATGTTCGTTTATGTCGAAACAAAGATAGAAACTGCTTCGAGCAGTTCCAAATGGGACTTTGATAATCATTAGTAACATTTTGAATAATTTTATTTGAACAAGTTTTTTAATTCTGCTCTGATTGTTACTATATTTTGTTTGTTACATTTTTTCTAAGTTTGTCGATATATTATTAAAATAATTTAAATTTAATTCTTTTTAGCTCAATGTGTTAAAATTGACACATTTTAAAAAGTCATTAAAAGTCTAAAAAAATTGAATATTTTTTAACAATAACCCTGTAAATAGTTGAATTTTTTTTTGACTCTACAAACAAATCAAAACCAGCAGGAACAATTTTCACTTGCGTAATAATACCTTTGGGCTTTGCAGGGATTTATTTATGAATACATATATACAAAACATATGTATATTTTATATATACATGTATTATAAAATAAGTTATATAATTTTGTATCTATATATATATCTATATATATATAAAATTTTATAACTTTAACATCATGATTTTACAAACTATATCTGTAACTCTTAATAATTTGTTTTGGACTGTACTTAAAAACAAGCTAAATCTGTAATTCTTAGTAATCCCTTCTAATCATTTTAACCACAGGTGTCCTTTAGCGGGGATATTGCTGAAGCCGAGACCGGCCGTAGTCTACACACAAAAAAAAAACAACAAAGGTCCACATAGTTATGAGCAAAAACAAAAGTGTTCACCCAAATATCTCACCAATCCGATGAGCAGTACACACAAAAACTAAACCAATCGACTGAGCAACACATCATGTCAAAATATTCCAAGTTTCAAGTCATGTCGTGCACAACTCACCTTATGGTTTGTCAAAACTTGTCCCAAAGTCCCTATTAATTTGAGACTGTCCAATATGTTTTAGAAATGGTCGCCGCTAGCCTAGCCTAACCTCCTGATTCAACATCTTAGTAACTATCGGGGCATTGCTGAGTGCTCCAGATCTTTTTGAGTCTCTCTTAATCATGCAAGAACCAATCAAAATCGGGTTAACACTATTGTAAACAAAACTTAAGACTTTGGGACAAGTTTTGACAAACCATGAGGTGAGTTGTGCAAGACATGACTTGAAACTTGGAATATTTTGACATGATGGGTGGCTCTGTCGATTGGTTTAGTTTTTGTGTGTACTGCTCATCGGATTGGTGAGATATTTGGGTGAATACATTTGTTATTGCTCATAACTACGGGGACCTTTGTTGTTTTTTGTGTGTGTAGACTACGGCCCGGTCTTGGCTTCGGCAATATCCCCGCTAAAGGACACCTGTGATTTTAACCATCTGATAATGTTTTTTAAAGTTTTTGAGTAGGTTAATGTTACTTATTTTTTTCCAAATTGGTGTTTTTCTTTGGGGTCACTACAGATCTGTTTCGTGGTTCTACACTCGTCAGGTGATTTGCGTTAAATATTTTAATGCAAGACACCTGACGAGTGTAGAAGCATGAAACAGACCTGTGGTGACCCCGGAGAAATACACCAATCTGGAATAAAAATAAGTAACATTAACTTCTTCCAGCACTTGAGTTAGTTATATATATATTTATATACAGTGCTTGTCTGTCTGTCATTCATCTGTTTGGTCATGACGATAAAGTTTTAGCAACGAAAGATCATCATCGAGCGGAACCAGTATCATTTTATTCAATGCTTTGATGGATAGCTTCTCCTGTAAGAATAACCCTTTGTATACACAAACTTCTGTGCATTAAATATTATTATTAATTCAACAAATTCTATACTTTTATTTTGGTTATTCAGTTCGCATTAATTGTTTCATTACTAAATCATTTTTCATTGTAATCATAGCAAAACAATTGTGTTTAGCATTACTTGTTAACTATTTCACATTTACATTTAAACACCTCAACAGTTGTTTTATTTTTTTACCTATTTTATTTCAACCACACAAGCGCTTTTCGTTTTCAAAAAGTTTTTATGAAGTTTGAAAGTTTGAATGGTAACTGTGATTATACGTTAAATAAAGGTGACTTTTTATGCAAATGCTTTTTTATTAACCGAGCAACGCTGAGTATTCAGTTAGTCATATATAAAGTTGGTCAGAACTACACACGAAAACTATATAAATGTCAGCAGCACATATTAGTGGTTAGCAGCCTTCTGTTTCTTAAAGTTGTAGTTATTGAGGCTAGTGTTCTAGTTTTATCTATACAAATTATTTGCTTACCAAAAGTGAATAATTTTCATTTTATTACTGTTAATAGATTGCCGAACATAAATTATAACCTTATTAGTCACAAGCTACGAGTAGCATCAACAAAGTAAATAAAACTTACTTTTGGTGCCATTGAAGTTCTTCTTATTTTTATGATTGCAGATTTCAGAAAACTTTCTTTTACCATTTTCATGTTCACTTGTCAGTCTAGATATTAGCCATAAAAGATATTAGCCATAAAAGATATTAGCCATAAAAGATATTAGCCATAAAAAATATTAGCCATAAAATATATTAGCCATAAAAGATATTAGCCTCTGCAATATAAAGATAACATAATTAGATCCTTAATTAAAATCCGGAAAGATCAACTGAATCCAATTTTTTTTGGTTAGCGCCATTATTAACAAAAATACGAGTTTGTTTTCTTTAATATTTAATGCAGTTTTCTACAAGATTAATTTAGTAATACTTGCAGTTGGCTTGGGCAGTAGAAATTTAACAGTAAATAGACAGCAAATAGGACTGTTTATATAGTTCATTACCTCAAATTTTATCATAGACAACAGCAACTGCTTGCAAACCAATACGTTGTGTTAGCAATTTTTCGTGACATCACTAGTTTACCTAGAATTATTAACATATAGCCTGTGTTTTCTTGTTACCTTGGTTAGGCACATAATTTTTACATTCTAGATACTTTGATGCAATAATAACTTCTCACTTTTGGGTTTAAAAAAGCTCATTTATTGTGACATAAATCTTTTTAGCTAATAAAATTTTTGTTGCTGTGAAGCTGTATAAGTCATCTCTTACAAATATTATGCCTGCTTAGCTAAAGTATTTAAAATACATGCAGCAAGAATAATGGTTTTGCTTTAGCAAAAATCCAGGGAAAATTAATGAATAAACAAGCTTATTTTGATTCAAAACAATGCATATTTTACAAAAAGATGTGGATTCTTGAAGGTGTAGATACTGATCATACTAGTTGACTCTAGTTACTGAGTCACTACAATAGCTGGTTTAAGTTAATTGATTGTTTGCATGTCAGCCTCATGGAGCTTGTCGTAATAATATATATAAATTGATTTTTGTCCGACTCTATTAAAGCAAGCGGTAATGTCTAATTAGGCTCGGGTCTACTGCCAGAGACCTGGGAGTTTGAGCACTCATCTCAAGGTCTTAGCCATTCTAATAATGAGCTTTTCTGCAACTCACCAGTTTTGACGGTTGCCGGTATCTGGCCAAACCACATTTGATATGCAGGCGTTGCTTAGGTAGTCATTGGGTACTGCTTTGTCTATTATAGCAGTCCTCTTGTTCGGCTGTTTTGCCAAAAATTAATGTTGAATATTGGTTGCACAAGGGCTGAAAATTAAGGCTGAATATTGGTCCCAAAATGTTTCAATTTACAAAAAGCATTCTGGTCAGCCAGTTGGAGGCACCGAACCAGGTTGGACTCGAGTTCACAATATTTCAAAACAGGACCAAAAGGCAATGCGGAGAACTTCTATCATGTCTGGATGAGGTGGTGATGAGGAAATCTATTGCCATTGACCCCCAAAACCACTAGGATACTTTAAGGCAGCTAGAACTCAGGTACTTAAAAACCGGCCAGGTTGAGGAAACACGACCATAGCCTGAGCGAGTCATGCTAGGCTTTGCTGCGAAGAGTGCATTGGAAACAGTTTTTAAGGACCCTAATCAGAAGCCTGCCTTCACAGGGCACAGATCGGCTTACACCAAAACTCTTTTCGAACTGAAAAGGTACTCCAGAATATTACCACGGCAAAGTTAGGAGTACCTGATATCAATGATCTAGTTTCTGAGACAAGGGTGGTACCAAACTGATCAAGGTACAGTCTCTGGGTTAGCCCCATTCCCCGAGCACAAGCTTTCTCACCAAGAAGATAGATGGGCGAAGATAGAGAGCACGAGCTCATGGCTGATAGAACCTGACTGCCATTCTACTGGGTCGTATGATTGCCAATGTCACTCTGGGATGTGAAGATTGAGAAGATGAGGCATGTGGTGTGGTAAGCAGCATCAGCGATGATAGAATCTCGAAGGCTACTGAGTTTCAGCAGCCTGTGGTTATTGTTGACAGGCGATCGTTGGCTTGTGCAAAAAAACGCAGAAAATTGTTTCTGTTACATAGCAATGTTAGGTAGTAAATGATATAATAGTGCCAGCCTAGACAAATTTGGCCATTCCATTTTAGGTCATCATCAAGAACTACTGCCTGTTGGAATTAATAGAAGGTTATTCGTTATTCGATAGAAGGTTACAGGTCTAAAGAGAAGCGTAGTCACATAATGTCAGAATCTCACTGACCGACCTGTACATCTCCAAGCCAAGATAAAGATGAGAGCATACACAGATGCTGAGTACCACTAGGTAGATACAGAAACTCCGTTCTCTGAGTCGAGTTTTGAGACAAGGAGTAGGAAAGCACTGGTGGTGGAGATGTCAACCCACCTAGAGAACCTGTTCTTGGCAGCCAAAGGACTTGCACAAAGTTCAGTGTCAGAACAGTTAGCAAGGTTGCTAATACGCTAGCAGAGCACATTCATCATAGCCAAAGGAAACGTGGGTCAGGTATTTGAAATGGAACACTCCATTCTATTGAAAGAGAGAACCTGGTCTATATGTTAACTTCCTCACTGGCTTGGAGCAAAGAAGAAGACCAAGACAGAAGTTTAAGTGCAGGAACTTCTTGAAAAAAGGCTTACCAAGCCTGCTGGAAGTGCTTAAAATTTCTCCGCAGGTCTTGTCTAAAAGAAGGAAAGCATATGGCAGTTCTGTGTCAGCTGCAACTAGCTCAACATGATCACGGGGCAGAACACACTCTCCATTTCCTTGATCGATGACAGCCTCGACCCCCTCAGGCACCAAACTCTTCGGAAAGTATCACTATTTTTCTATTATTTGCAATTATTTTTTACGTTTGAGGTGCTCTGATTGCCAGACTGTCTCAACATTAACACCAATGAAACTTCATCGCAATTGAAGTGCTTAAAAAAATGTGTGAAGTGGTGTAACTAGTTGCTATCATTGTGATAGTTGGTATTGGTTATTCCACTAATGTTGCAACATCATGCGTCTCTATTCAGTCAGTCACTTTGTAACTATTATAAGCGCCATAGTCATACTTTTGCTTGATCTGTGTATTTTAATCAAAATGAAGTTTCATCAATTTTAATCTTGAAACATCTTGGCAGTCAGATCACCTCAAACTAAAAAAACAATCGCAGATGGTGAAAAAATATCAACACTGTCTACTAATGCTTACTAAAAGTTTTGTGGATGTTTATCTTAAAACTAATGTGTTTTGGCTACGCTACCAGTTTTTTAGAAAGTTCTCGCAACCTATAAGGTAAACCTGAATTTGGAACTGTAGGCAGCCTGGTGATTCGCATGAGCATTTCATCAAGTCACAGTTTTGATGGTTTTTGAAACTGCGACATGCAGTTACAAAAATATTGGTTGGTATACGTGCATGTTTTGTTATTGTTCATCACAAACAACGACTGCTGTCGATGGATAAACTTAAGGATGCACTTGCGGAAGAGCAGTTTACTCTATAGCTCACACTTCAATCCTCTCACATCTCAAAGCATTAGTTGCAATATAAAATACTTAAATACAAATTAATCTATTCCTACCTTTTAAGAAAACACATAAAAATAGGATATTGCAATGGAAAAGCATGTTTCCGATTTTTCTATTTCACCACCTACATCTAAAATGTAACAATTACTTTTCTATTGGTTATGATGTCTAATAAAATGTAACAGTATTATATGCAAACCTGTATGGAGTTCTTACCTTTGATTTAGACAGTAGCAGCTAATGGTGGTGTGAAAGAAACTGGATGGCAACACATTAGGTATGCTACCTTTTTGTAACACTTGATAACATAGAGTGTGTGCAAAAGTTTTAGTGCATACTAAAAGACCTTTCGTAAAATAATGCTTATTCCAACCAAATTTATTACAATCTTGTAGAGAGAATCCAAGAGCCACAAGAGAGTGTCATGTGTAATAATTATGTGCACAATTATTCTTAGATCTAGTAAGGTAGTTGAGTCGCGCAGAGGGTAGCACGTTTGGTTACATAGCCAAATGTCAAGGTTTGATTCCCGTGGTGTACCATTTTTTCCTACAGCTTTTAGCGTAGCTTCGGATGAATGAAAGGATGCACAAAGCTTTTATTATAGTAATGATTTACAACGTTTAAGCATTCTATTTATTTAGTCTCTAAGCTTATTTTTAGAAGGGGGCAAAATATTTAACGGTTTAAAAATTTTCACTCAGCATTTAGTGCACATACCATCTAATTAAAGCCCGGTTCCCATATACGCCGCAAAGCACCGGCGACAGCACCGGCGACAGCACCGCAGGCTATTGCGGTAAAATGGGAACCTACACGCCGCGGATCGCAGTGCACCGCCGGTGGATGCCAGCGGTCAACGCAAGAGTTTGCGCATGTTCAAATTTCGCAAACGGCCGCAGGCAAAACATTCCCGAATTGCACTGCACGGGTAAAGGTCACCATTATAGGAACGGCATGGCGAGCGAAAATTTATTTGATTACGCAATTATGTTTACGATATTATTAACGATGTAGCTTTATGTGAACATATCCCGCAATGCCTAGCGTCGCAAGAGTTTGGCTGCGCATGTTACCGCCGGAGTCTAGCAATCGATATGGGAACCAGGCTTTAGCAAAGCAAAGTTTGATAACAAATTCCTCATATCCTGTGTGTGCTTAAAATTAATATGAAACAGGATGAGGCTTCAAAAATTTGTATGCGTTTGACTTTGCTAGTCCATTATTCAGTATAAGTCCTTTCACTATGTTTTAGTGAAATTAGGTTACCCATTAGGTTCACCTCCGGTTACACCAAGAGCTATGAGTAGACGCCCTGGCGACGCTTTGACTAGCCAAGATACTAGACTATTGCAAAACTGTCAAGAGTGCCACAGGAGGGAGGAAAAAATTGGTAATGATGCTTCTTAGGTCGGTAAAACGCGCATAAATCGTGCATACAACACGCATACAACTCATGCGCAAAGCACATACAAGGCACTAGAAACGCACATACAAGGCACTAGAAACGCACATACAAGGCACTAGAAACGCACATACAAGGCACTAGAAACGCACATACAAGGCACTAGAAACGCACATACAAGGCACTAGAAACGCACATACAAGGCACTAGAAACGCACATACAAGGCACTAGAAACGCACATACAAGGCACTAGAAAAGCACATACAAGGCACTAGAAACGCACATACAAGGCACTAGAAACGCACATACAAGGCACTAGAAACACACATACAAGGCACTAGAAACGCACATACAAGGCACTAGAAACGCACAAACAAGGCACTAGAAACGCACATGCAAAGCACAAACATTGCGGATAAAACGTGCTTACACTAGCAACAACAAAAAAACGCACTAAAGAGCTCAGGGTTACCATAAACAAAGAAGTTGTAATGTTTTAGACTTGTTTTAAAACAGATAATAAATAAAATACTTTGTGTAATGTTTCAGACCTGTTTTATTAACAGTCCATAAATATAAATATTTTGTTGCCAATGCGTTGTTAATTACTTGTGACGGCATTGTATCCACAATGTATGTGCGTTGCTAGTGCCTTGTATGCGCGTTGTGCATGCGTTGCTTGCGCGTTGTATGTGCGTTTTACCAACCTAAAATGCACTGTTAATGCACTGGGATATTTTATATTAACCATTAAAAGGGAGCCATTACCTTGAATTCACTTTAAAAATTTCTGTTTCTATTATATTGTTTTTGAATATGATTAGGGCTTCTCACATGCATCACAATGTGGGAAGAGATACGCAGAATGGTATTGTAAAACAGCAAATTTCACTGAATTAGGACTCGTTAGAGAGTTTTATCAAATATTGTAGTTCTGCAACTATTTTTGTTTTCGATAGATTTGGCTGCTAAGCTGCCAAACAGCATATTGCTCTAAATTTGAGTTAAAGAGTTTTACCAAAATAGTTCTGTAACTCCTTCCCAGAGTATTCAATGCGAAGAGATGAACGAAATGATTATATAATTGTTACTAATTTCACTATTAATAGTACTACTCTCTTAATAGCATTTTTCAAACCTCTGTTTAGATCCTCACATTTTTTCCAAGTTTGCTAGTCTACCACAGAAAAGCATCTGGTGCAGTGCCAACTGGTCTCTTTTGGAAAACCTATGGAACACTTCCAACTGGGCCCGTTGAACCATCAGTTACTCTGGCAACCATATGACTTTGAGTAGCAAAGTGGACAGTTCCTCTTCACCAGCTGCAGGACTTGGCTTAACTTCACCATCTTTTTCATCACAGGTAGCTACCTAGCTTTATTTATGCTCTCTTTAGCTTTATAGATTTGCTGCCTAGTTTTAGTGATAGGCTCTCCCTAGCTTTATAGATGTGCTGCCTAGCTTTAGTGATAGGCTCTCCCTAGCTTTATAGATGTGCTGCCTAGCTTTAGTGATAGGCTCTCCCTAGCTTTATAGATGTGCTGCCTAGCTTTAGTGATAGGTTCTCCCTAGCTTTATATATGTGCAAGTTGAACTGTACATCTTTATCATCTCATCTACCTCTGTATCTTACGTCTTCTGCATCACTAATGTGACCTTTCTTCAAGATTCTTTGTCAATACAAACATATTCCCCCCCTCGACAAATTTGTACCAGTTTGTTTAAAACGTCTCCCTTGAATAATGGATTTGCATTATTGCAAAGGGTTGATATTGGCAGTACAGTTTGGGTAATCTGATTTTGACTTCTACAATATGTATTAAGCAAGTTGAATTTTTCTTCAATAGGAATTTATGACTTTGTTACAGATATTGCAACATACAACTTTCTTATAGTTTTAATTAGCAAAATGATTATAGCCACAATGAAATATTTAATGTATTAAAATATTTCTATACTTCTAAATTTGCTAAAACATGGCGAATTTAGAAGATAAATGATGTTAAAATTTGAGATTTTAACATTATCTTTTTTACAATAAGAAGCTGTAAATTAAAATTCCTGTGTTCATGCTGTTCCCTTATAATTGATACAACTATCTATAAACACTAATAAGTAGAGTATGAAAAAAATCAGGAGTTAAACATTTAAATTTACAGAGCTGGAAAAGAAGTTTTGTAGCACACTATTTAGGAATCGTTTCCTCTATTCCTTTCCGCTGTTCTCGTCCAATGTTTTACTTACCGTTACAGTCTGGTCTTGTCAATCTTGCCTGTTATTTAAAGACCAAAAACATTTTTCTACTTTTTAGTGTAACAATAACATGGTATCGAGAATGTCTACTAATTATCTACCTAATTATGAATAGGCATGTGTGTGCTACATGATATCTACGAAATCACAAGGTCATGTGGCAGAATGCACTGCTACTATTTCTTTCTTCTCAACCATTCGGGTAATTTTCAAACAAACAAGTCTTGCCAACTGTTTTATTACCGTCATATTACTGTTTCCTATTAACAGTACCACATACCTACCTCACTGTCAATCTAATTACCTGTGAGCAACATGATATTCTTGAAACGATAAGGTCATGGGGTTCACCGAGCCGCCAGTATATCATCCTGGTTAACAAATTAATGAGCTTTTAAACCAGCATGCAATGTCAGGGAGTTATTTTACTAGGTCAGTATTTAGCTCGGAGTGATTTTCAACCCGTCCTGACATGCTGTCAAATTTATGAGCAAGTACTATTGGAGGATGAGTCGGCAGCGAGCTATCGCATTATACAGCAAGGTTTTTGGCAAAACATGTAGTGGCAGGTGAGAAATCGGCTGCTCTTGACAATGTGTTAGAGTAATACCATCCAGTTTGTGTCAATCTTAACATTGATTGTAAAACCGGTAGTAAATGATCAACAATTTTGGTTAACATAAATATCTGTGGTAAACAGAGTATCCACGTACACCAGTTCTTCTATTCTATCAGAGTTGAAATGGGAAGGTTACATTCCATCAACCTTGGTTTTGCTGTTTACTAATGTATCATATCATATGCACACCGCCTTTCTACATCTATTGCTAGCTGCTTATCAGGAGGCTGTGACTCCATTATTAGGTAACTTATTAGGAGTTGTGCTCTTCCGCATAATAAAATGAGTGTGAAATTCACTAAAACATGACAAATTTAACTTCCCAGGGGCGGATCTAGGAACAAAAATTATGTGGTGCAAAATTTATGTAATATATTTAGGGTGAAAGGGGGTGCGCAGGGCCAGCCCCTTGCCTGGCCCCCGCCAGCGTAACCTTTTGAAATTTAGGCATCTTGAAATGAAGAAGAGGTGTGTTTGAGTCCAAATAAGTGTAATCATTTGTTTGCAGCAAACAACAAGTTTAGGGGTAAAAATTGACATTAATTATGATTAATTAAATTGGTGTTTTATAATGTTTATTATACTATGTATACCAAGATTACATGTAAACAGAAAGTTAACAAACAATTGTGCAGTAAAATAAAATCAAGACAAAATCAATCACAACACTTCAACAGCCATTTGGTTTGGCTTTGCAGAAATAAGCCATAATTTCTGTAAACTACCATGAAAAATGTTTTGTAGTATTAGCTACACAACGGTGCTCTTATAAAAAAACATGATAGGGCATACTTTTTGGAATTGTTGTTTTGTTGTTGAAAGAACTGATCTAAAGTTCGTTTTTGGCCTTTCTTCCGCGACATTTTGCTTTTAAAATTGCTTGTTGTACTTCTTTCAAAAAATTTGAGGCTTAATTGGGGGATGTCTATTGGGAGCACCCTCATTTGTTTATAAGCTAAACAAATTGTGGTCAAGGTTATTAAAACTTGATCGTTATAACGAGCCCTGCTAGGCCGTTTTGTTCACTTTCTCCTAAAGCAAGTTCTCAGTGAAATGAAATGTAATTCACTCACTTTTTGATGGATTTTAAATATTTTTTATTTTATTTTATTGCCATATTTAAGGTGGTGCATTTGCACCATATCCACCACAGTAGATCTGCCCCTGCTTTCATACAGTTTTTATCTATAGACAAAAAGACCGTAATTTTAGCTAAAAGTAAATTTATTTACAAATAACTAGAAGGTCAAATGTAGCAATATTCTACCTAAGTTGGTTGCACAAAAAATAACTGTTAAAATCTAGCATTAAAAGTTAATACAATAGTACATATATGTATTTTTGTAGTTTACATTCTCTGTAATATTCTGGTAAATTTCAGTCTCAAAATCACTTCATATAACAACAATAAAAGTTTTGAATATTAATAAACAAAAAAAAACATTCAACCTTAATTGATTTCATGCTTTGCACCACTCAATCTCTCTAACAATGTTTTAGGTATAGTATTTAGATTTCCCTTTGAAGTAGAGAAGTTCTTAAAACCCTCAGTATCTTGTTTGAAGCTTGTTCTACTCAAACCTGCGTCAGTGGAAATCTCCAGTAGTGGATCATCTTTGTGTTCAGCTTTTCTTACACATACTTTTGAACAGCATTTTAAAGTCTGCCTGCGAGAAATACAATAGAGTGTAAACAACTCCTTAATGCTAAAACCCTAAAACTCCTAAAACTTCGATCAAGTGACTGTATGTACTAAAATAAATGCAATATATAACAAAAAAAGGTTTTTTGAAGGTTGTAGTGCCATGTTACGCAGCTTAAAATCTCATCTCAAACATATATTACTTACTTCAAAATTCAAACTGAGACCTAGATGATCATTTTATTTATTACTAAAAATATACTTATGTTCGATAGTTGTTTTTACTATGTCATTTTCTGCTAACGTGCACAACCATGTTAAATCGGAATTCACTTAATTTAATTTTCGTGTGAAACTTTCTGTACACGTTGCATCAAATTTCAGCAGAGCTGTATGTGAGTCAAAGTTTGGTTAAACGCAACAATGTAAAATCTCCAAACACGAATCTTTTGCAAAAGAGAGAGTTCAGACTAACTTTAAATCTACATCATATTCTAGCATCATTTATTTCAGCATAAGATCTTTTCAAATTTTTGCATTTTTTTAGTCTGTCTATGCTAAATGTATGTTTTACTCTGGCTATGCTAAATGTATGTTTTACTCCGGCTATGCTAAATGTATGTTTGACGCCGGCTATATTTTTCAAGATCTTTCATTGTTTGTATCATCATGTTTTACACGACAGTTACAGGTTTTCAGCTCGATTCTAATTATCTGACACGAACAAATTGCATACCATTTCTATCCATTATTTTAATATGAAATCGCTAGCTGCTTTAACAATCTTCTATCTAATATGCGTTTCTATAGCAGATAAAGATTTTTTAAACATTAAATGTTGAACCATCTATTGAATTTTTTTTTGGATTGTTGGATTTTTTGTTTATGACTCTTTTATATCATAATTTGGCAAAAATTTTAAACTGAATTGAAATTATTGCCAATAAATTATAGATAAGCAGAGCTGAATATGACTATTAAAACCAAGACTGCTTGCAAAATTGAGTTTAGTTATGCCATTGATACACTCACCCTCACAGCCTGATTGAATATACAGTAGAGT
Organism: Watersipora subatra; assembly: GCF_963576615.1. Lineage (NCBI taxonomy): Eukaryota > Metazoa > Bryozoa > Gymnolaemata > Cheilostomatida > Watersiporidae > Watersipora > Watersipora subatra. The sequence continues at coordinate 12,876,757 of NC_088717.1, forward strand.
ATCGGTGAAATGAAACAGTTAACAAGGGATATGCTGTTGATAACCGTCATTATAAGAAATAAATTTGTGATTACAAACGGAGTTAAATGCCATATGTAAGTAGAATCAAACATGATAAATGGCAGAGTTGTCAGAGTGTTAATTGTGGCATCCACTGCTAGCATCAATATAATCTACAAAAAAACCATTTTGTTAGTAGATATTTGTAAAACCAACTTAACATGAGTTAACTTCTATTATCTCTATTCACATCCTAGTCTTGAAGAATATGAACAAATCTCCTTACATCTCGTTTACCAACAAGTCACAAACAACACTGCAGTAGTAACAAAACATGACTAGGGTGACCACGCTATTTTTGTTTGCATTGATCTAATATAATTCAATTAGATTTTCATTCGAATGAGAAACTGGTTTCTTACTTATGTTTAAAAACAATCGGTACTGAAGAGAAGACAGTATCTTTTTCTAATTGATAATTTATCTATCGTTATATGTAGTAAGCCTAAATGCAAAATTAGTTTGAATCAAACACAACAACAGTTTTTGGGGTTAGGAACACTCACGTAAAACCTACCTAATGGCAAAATGGATTTTAAAAATTTCACTCATATCTGCACTTCAATGCAAAAAGTACTTAAGCATTTTATTAAAAGTTTTTCCTATCTATGGTGCCATTTTTATCAACCAAGCAGGTCATAAAATGCTCCAACACATGATGCTGGTGTAAACAATCTTGCTAGTTTTTATAATACTTCAAACAGCTGTTAGATTCTGACCTGATCAAATGTCTGTAAATTAATATTCAAGCAAATCTTAGCACCTGTGATTGTAGCCCATTATCACTACATTCCATCACTAGTATCTCCTGTTTACATTATTATGGTTGTTTAATCTGTGAAATCAAGCGAGAAACCTTTTTAAATGTTCAAAAACATTATCCAAAGAGTTTTATTGAAATACTAGCTGTGCTACTCGGCGCTGGCTGGGCAAAAAAAAAGTTTTTGGACAGAAAATTGATTTGTATTTAACATATAACAACATTGCCGCTCTAACTTTCAAACTACATATCATGAGCAAAATGTTTTGTCTTATAAACAATGAAAAGTAGTGAAAGTTGCGCGCTATCAGCCATTAAGTTTAATAATGTGAGTGAACAGCTTCTCGTGACGTTATGCTATGACCCCGTCGTACGCAAATCTGTTGGGTATTAGCTCTCATATACTGACTTATATTGGCAAGGTAGCAATTCAATTTCTGTGGTCTAGCAGATAGCACGTCGGTCTGGCGAATGGCATGGTCCAAGGTCGAATCTTCTTTGGTATGGAATCTTTAACCCAAGATTTTAAGATCTATTATAGCCGGAATGCATACACACAAACTTTGAGAAATATAGATATACATGTAAAAATCTGGCAAAAACAACATCAGTTAATTTTTTGTGAACCGCATAACTGTAAAATCAAATCTCTACATACACGGTTAATTTGTATAACTGCATGCTTTGACTTTTAAACCTGCTACATTTTAAATCAACTTCACTGCAAATAAACTAATTCTCTTTTTAGCTAATCATAATCTGTAATAAATACTGCAGATAAGTCTAAATATTTATGAAGTCCACTGTAAAGATATATCAAAATGACTCACATGAATACATTTAATAAAAAATTAACTAGTATATGTTTGTTGTTACTTTGCATTAGAGACAAGAACAGGGTGAGTAGTACTAGTACTACCCTGTACTATTACTACTACTAGTACAGGGTAGTACTAGCAATGAGTTGGCTTAAAGGTGATTATGATGATAGTAGCTCATTTGATTTATTGTTTATGATAAAACCATATAATAAACAGTATAAAAAAACATAGATAAACAGTATATTTCTTGTCATAATTTTCATGTCTAACATAATATTTTAAATATTTTCAGAAATACCTCAGATGCGGAATCAATGTTTTGTTCAAAATTTATATTCTATATTAGAAATTCCGAATGCTAAATACCTAGCCATAAAAATGTGTTTGCATTTGAAAATTAAGAGGCAATATCACCTCTAAAAGGTTTTAATAAACACTCAGGGAGGAGCTCAGGTTTTAAATTGTTAGAAAGAATATTGAAAACCATTTTTTATTTTACCCATTCTTTATATAGGCCATATAGAAAAAGGCCATGGCCTTTCTAGCAATTCTCTATATAGTATGCACCAAAATAGGCAAAGTAGGTTGCTGTTCTTATAAAATGAAGGAATATTGCATTGCATGTTCTAATAATTTTTACAAGTTGTATTTTATATCTAACAGTTACAACTATTTCTGTATTATTACTAAATATTAGCAAAATAAAGAGCTTTAAATATTGATACGAATAGTGAAAGTATTACCAAAATTGCCTTTATTACCAGAATTAGATACACAATAATACTTTTGCACGGTTCATTGCTGATTGGTTTAATCTAACAAGTGGATTGAAAAAAATATTGAGTTCAGCTGACTTCAAACTGATTAACTAAAATGAGGACAGAAGCTTTTAAGTTAACTAGTCTGAAGTAGACTGGAATTACCAAAGTAACAAATAAACAAATAATTGAATCTAAAACAACATCATGAATGTGCCTTAAATGACTTCATAAGCAGTGAATTGTCACATAAATCTTTTCCCTGAATTTCCTACTCAAATAAAAATGGTGAAAAAAACGATAACAAAAGTGATTGCTTTGTTTTAATTATCATCTTGACTCCTATTGTGCCACTACTTAGGAACTTTTCGGATAGACTTTTTTGCAATATTAGGTTATTTGATTGATAACTAGAACTGCCAATATAAAAATTATCTTTATTTACCTGTTTGTTGTGCTTTTGTGCGTTAGGTTGACGAGTTTCTCCAATCTGCTTGCGATTGTATAATTTGCAGGTTATGGAAGAGTACATGAGCACAATAATCACTACGGGCACCAGGAAAATAGGGATATAGTGAAACCGCCACAAAAGTACATGTCCCAAAACGCCTGTTATGATAACCATTGTCCAAACCCCAACAGCAACAGCAAATTGTTTTCTTGTAGTATAGGTTCGTATCTTCAGAGGATAGAAAACAACAATGAATCTCTCAATGCTGATTGCAGCACCCCAAAAAGAGCAGCAAGGTGATAGAACACTGTATGCAATATGTGGCACACTGGTAGCAGAGTAGCTCCAAATATCATGCATGTATAAGCTTTGTAATAGCCGCTGTGCGATTATTGCTTGCATAGAAACAACAACACCGTAGAGCATGTCTGCTATTGCAACATTGATCAGTTGAATGTGTACTTGCTTGCTTGTGTGTTTACCTCGGATAATCACACACACAAAAACAGAGTTGACTAACAATCCTAAGCAAGCCTCTGTCATATATAAAGATGCTAGTGCTAGATCAACATCAATCTTATCTTCACTTTTAGTAACCAGTCTCCATGTGTTGTTAGTATCAGAATATTGAGACCCAGAACTCAAAGTGCTGTTCTCTATTGTCTCCATTTGACCAAAATTCAATTAGTCTTAATCTTGTCTGGTAGCCGAAGTCTTAGTTGATATCGATTAATCAAGTAGCTGAAGATGTACTGGTAAAAACTGCAGACCTAACCGTGATGAACTAGGGTATTATATGCATGTATAAGCTCATAAGAATCATTACTTGCATCTTATTGGATAGCTGGCAAAATTATTCATTGTCATGGATATCATCATAGACTACCGTAAGCTAGTATCAGTTCTGAGTAAAGCAATTTTGGTGTATTTCACATAGGTGTAAAGGATTTTTATTCACATTTCTATAAAATATGAACAAACAGAATAAGCAAATTTGTATTTTAAAAATTCATATATCTAGTAATTTGACAGCGCAGGCAGAAAGGTTTCATGATTCACAGAAAATGGAAATTGCGCAACCAATTAGCTGGTATAAAGGTAGCTATTACATTGACTATTTCTTAATAATTTCTTTTAATTTTCTCTTAACGTGTTCAACAACATGTGCTACCATACACGGTACGATATTGTAGACCTCATACATACCATAATATAGGTTTTATGCTAACTTATACATGGTTTTATACATAACTTATATACACTTATACATATATCATGCAAACACACATGGTACGGGACAGATCTTGTATTTACATATATCCTTTGATGTAGACCTTTTTACACAGACATAATTGTATAGACTTATTGGTTGCATTGAGATTATGCTAAGGTATATACTGTAATATAATCCTCACGCTAGCACATTTGGTATGATATAGAGCTCATGTTAATGTACTATGTTACTATGATATAGACCTTATACTATCTTACATACCAACATATATACTATGATATAGACCTCATACTAACACACATATTATAATATAGAACTCATACTAAACATACATACTATGATATAGAACTTATATTAACATACATACTATGATATTGAACTCATACTAATATACATACTATGATATAGACCTTATACTATCTTACATACCAACATATATACTATGATATAGACCTCATACTAACACACATATTATAATATAGAACTCATACTAACATACATACTATGATATAGAACTCATATTAACATACATACTATGATATTGAACTCATACTAATATACATACTATGATATAGACCTCATACAAACTTACATACTATGATACAGATGTCATACCGACATACATGTTTTTGTATAGATATCATGCTAACATTCATAATACTTTGGTGTGCACACAATAGTTTGTGAGACTTTGCATTTGTCATTATAATTCATGTATTCCTGATTTATACTTTGTAAATCATTTAAAATATGTAGCTTATTTGTTAGAGAACAATCAGGTTATTGAAAGGTTGATCAAGATGGTACACTGTGACCATTGAAATCAATTCAATCTTATTCTTCATTGCTGAGATGCAGCATATATTAACTGTCTTTCTTATTTAAGAGGACTACCAATGAACCAGACTTCTTCATTGCTTTCCATTTTTGCTGAGCAACTTCCAGCTTCCATTGGGTATATTTTCCTCTTTTAGAATGCATTTTAGTGTGTCTTTGACCCTCAATCATGACCTGCTGATACCACTAGACTCTTCTCTGAGTTGTAAATAAAGGATATGTTTAGGTATCTGGTGTCCTCCAATCAGGATTGATTCGAATTTGCTGACAATAAGTTTGCGGATACTTAAAGTTTTGTCATTTGCTAAAGTTCTATTTTCTACTAAAGAAGTCAACTGTTTTAGCCAAGATATACCAAAACAAAGTAGACGATAGAGCAGTAGATAGGGCACAGTAAAGCACAGCCATTCAGTAGCTGCAGTGAATGTACGCGTTGATTCGCCTTTTCAGAATATCATAATTCTAGATCCATTGTTGCCTTGGTGAAAGTCCCATTGATTGTCACACAGTTAGTCTGAACAAGTCTAATTGTCAATAGTGACCGCCTAGAGGTTACCATGAAGTCTTAACCAATGTAAGATTCTCTTGAGTACATCACTGCAATCAGCCTTTGGATGCTGAAACTTTTAGCGTAGACTCGTAGAGCTCTTGGTTCCATCAAGCACCACTACCGAGCTGCAGCGTAAAGCCGCAAAAACAATGTATATATTAATGATTTTTTAGTTACAAATCACTGTTTGATTTACCGTCATAAATAATATGCATTTGGTAATGGGTTGAATTGGCCAACAAAGTTTTGCTCAAACGGAAACAATTAAGAACAAAACATAGAGTTCTTGTGTTTTTCATTCTGATCATAACAGCTCGTTGAGTTGTAGAACTTTTTTTATCCTAGTAGTAGAATTAAGTGCTTTTATGACGTATACCTGCTATAACTTGAATTTTACATAAAGTAAAGAGTTTATGTAAAATTTGTGCTTTGCACTCCGTAAAAAATCTATATAACATAAAGCTTCAAGCCAAGGAAGCTTCTAAAATTTGATTGAAATAGTGATAATTTTATTGTTGGCTTTGAAATACCATATTCTTTCTCAATTCACACACACACGCACATACACACGGTTTATTGAGAGTTATCTTTCATACTGTAGAACAACTCCAAATGTGCAGTCTACTAAAATTGTTGCCTTGATCAGTGTATGCATACACATATACATGTCAATAATGTTGGGGAGAGCAATGGAAATCTGTAATGTGTTTTACAGCTAGATGCGTGTAAAATCTAGTAAATATTCTAGATTCATGTGCCTAGATTCATTCATCTGTTCATACCCGTCTATTTTTGCAGTTGACGACCGCGCACTTCTGCCGCCGAGCCCCGCCTCGGCTGACCAGTCTTTACCTGCCGAGCAGTTGACAATTGCGCTCTTGCACTCGCAATCAATTGCTTTGCACTCGCAATCAACTGCCTTGCAATCAATCGGCCCACACCCGCCTTGCAATCAATCGCCTTACGCTCGCCTCACAATCAATTGCCTCACAATCCATCGCCTCGCAATTCATCGCCTTGTACTCGCCTAGCAATCACCTCGCACTCAATCGCCTTGCACTCGCCTCACAATCAATTGCTTTGCGCTCACCTTGCAATCATTTGCCTCGCACTCGCAACCAATCGCCTCGCAATCAATCACCTCGCGACCAATCGCCTCACACTCGCAATCAATCATCTCGCAATCAATCGCTTAGTACTCAATCGTTTTGCAATCAATCGCCTCGCGCTCACCCACTCATTCATTCGGAAAGCCACGCCTGGAGACTCTCACTGCACTCGGTGCGAAAAAGTTCTCCCGCACATCCCCGAGTGACGCCACGGCCCCAAACCGCTAGCTGCATTACTCATCCACAGGAACAGATTCATGTACAGCAAGAGGTTTATTGAGAGTTGTCTTTCATACTGTAAAACAACTCCAAATATGCAGTCTACTGAAGGTTTTTGCTCTGATCACACTATGCATACACATATGCAGTCATATATGTCAATAACGTTTGGGAGAACAATGGAAATCCGCAACACGTTTTACAGCTAGTCTACAATGCATCAGTCTCAAACCACTCAAATTGGAGTAGTTCTATTTGTGTACAGAGAACTGATAATGAAATTGACATTGATAGGCAAACTGAAGTTCTTCAAACTTGCAGTATTGAATAATTTTGCATCTTTTAAAAAATCATTCAAAATATTTTGCTATCGTCAGCATTTATTGAATGGAGACTTCTACATGCTTAAAACACTAATCATAGCTCACCAGTTTTTCGTCTATAGCCTGTGTTTTGACATGGTATATACAAACAGTAATGAGGTTGTGTTGATAAAATTTATATGTCTAACAGCACAGACTGTATGATGTCAACTTACAATAATAAAACATAATGCCAACATGATAGCCTTTTTATGAGATACAATAAGAAAAATGAATGCATGAAAAAAAAAATATATATATATATATATATATGCATAAATACATATATATATATAAATTTTTATATATGCAAGTTTCATGATACTCTAGTGTGTCATGATAGATTGGTAAATGTTTAAACAAAACAGTAAGTAGCTTAGCAAATGTTCGTATATACTGAAAGGCGATTGATTGGTGCAACTGTTACAGCGTTGGTTCACCTATCTGTGTGTGATGAGTTGAAATATCATCAAAAGCTACCTTTATTTTATTCTTGAGCCCTGGAAACCAATAAATGACAAAAAGACAGACTCCGTATGTATTATACTAAAACATTATTTTAATTTTTCTGAATTGTTGAAGAATAAAATACTTGTTATTAGTTTCCCTTTGCAGAATAGAGTGTAAATAGAAATCAAACAAGTGCGCTTCCTTTGACCTATTATAAAATTACTGTAATAATGGTCATTAAACAAGTGAAAGTGTTAACAGAAGAGAAAAGCTGTCAATGCAAACTAGTAATATTGCAGTTATGATACAGAATAAAAAAGTTACGTCTAGTGTTTCCTTAATTGTGTGACCAAAGAGAGTGAGCTTGGAAATATCTTAAAACAGATTAGTAAATTAATATGCATTTAACTGTTTGCATAATGTAAAATCCCTACAATGTAAACGTTCTTGTAGAAGGTTAGTTGCATCATAGAAGCATCTAATCAACAACAAAAATAGATCGCTGCACTAGTTTTTTATGCATCACACTGCAACTTGTATGTCGCAATTAGTTATTCAGGTATGCAATTATCCAAGGTAAACACACAAACTGGCAAGTACACATCTAACAGATCAATGCTTGTAAAACAGATATGTTCCATAGTGATGTTTCTAGGCTGTCAATATTAGGACTAATGTAGTGTCTCCTCAAAGCTCCTTTTATGTCAGTTTGTCATTAAATTTATAGTTCAGCTTATTAAAAACCTGCAGTTTTAAGGGCAGCAATCAGTGGTAAGAAATTCGTAGCTGTTTTTGGCCACATCAATGATTTATCAATATAATTGAGAAATGAAATTAGTTGTTGTAGTGAAGGGTTAGATAATTGACATTTTATCAGCTGTAGTAGCACAGCTGCCTTGTATTTTAGATTTTATTACCTTATCAAATTACAAACATACTGTATCTAGTCAGAGTGTCACAGCTGTTTGAAGTCTTATACACCCTAGTGAGGGTGTTTAAGATAGTAATATTTTGGTACTAAAACAGGTGTTGGGAATTGTTAGCTTATCAAATTACAGGCATGATTGATCAGGTCAGAACGCAACAGCTGCTGTCTGAAGTATTATAAACACTAGCAGGGTTGCTGACGCTATCAGCATATGTTGGAGCATTCTTATCAACAATCAGCTTGACTTGGGTTTAAATAAAAACAACACAAAGATGTCAATAAAACTTGCTCTACATAATGTGCTAAAGAAATGCTTTTGCAGCTATGTAGGTGCAAGTGTATAAAACAACAAGTCTGAAATATGCTCAATCTGCTTATAATTGTTTATGTATAGGTGTATCGAGGGTAACATGGCAACATAAATGCAGTCACAGTAACACCATTTTGTTGGAAAAAGATTCTTTTGTCATGTATTTCTGGTTGACAAAAAAGCATTTTATGTAGCATTCCTTGTTGTGTAAAGGTTTTTGGCCGCTACTTTTATTGCTCCACAAGTATAAGACTCAGTGAAAAGAGTTTATACATATATTTGTCTGCTTCGTTCAAAAAGGGTTACAATAGAAAGCATGCAACATGTAATGAGCAGGCGCAGAACATCTTTGCTTTCTGATCGAGGTGCGTGCTCTTATATAGTGGGAGGTCCGGCCTCCCGTCCCACTTGACTAGACTCAGCTGGCTTGGCTCGGATCGACTTGGCTCTGACCGAGTCTGGCTCAGTATGACTTGTTCAGTCCACAACACACTCCTCTCTATTGGCGACTACGGTCTCCAATTAATGTTCTGTGGGAGAATCAACTAGACCAGAGCCTCGTGTTGATGGGCGCCACAGTGGAGGCGCTCTATTTCTTCTTGGAGGAGTTGTCGATCCTTGTCTCCCAATCTTTTTTTCCGCAGTGCTCATGGAAGCCACTCGGCAGACTTTGTCCACTCCTTCAGTTAAGGTTTCTTCCAAGAGTGCCTTCGAGCCCTCGTCGTTTATTTTCAGATCGACTGACTCGGAGTGGCTTATGTTAGCTTCCTTCGTGATCTCCTCTTCTCCTCTATTTCCCTTACGCTATGATATTTGCCGGCTTTGGTCTACTTAGCACTTCCTCAGCTTTTCTCAAGCTTTTTGTGACCGAAGTCAATAGTTTTTGCAAAAAGATTTCGCGGGCGTTGTCCATGTTCTCCAGTAAACTGATTGTGTCCGGAGTGAGCGACTGCTTTAATAGGAAGACCTTGGTAGCCTGTGAGAGCCGTTTTACCGCTTTTTCTTCCAACCTTCGGATCGATTTCTTGTGACTCTACTAAATAGCATATCTCATATCCGTATCGATCTGGCCTCCTAGTGGCTCGGGTCAACCTAGGATTGTACCGGACCGATTCCGATGAGGCTATTTTAGTCAGTACTTTTCCAGGTTCAGCTGGAGATGTCACAGGTTTTGTCGGAGCCGTCTTGGGTCCGACAGGATCTTCTGACAGGCTTGGTTCTTGACTACTTTCTTTCCTCAGCCCGGCTACTCTTACTGCAGGACATGTCTTCTGTTCACGGTTTTGTGCGGCTTCCATGAGCAGTTTCTTCCAGTCTTTAAGTTGTAGTATTGGCAATGGTTCTCTTGGAGCCTCCACCAAATTTGCTTTCAGCCTGTCTAATCTGGTCCCCTTAATGTTGGGGCCGCTTTTCACTCCAAGGTGGCTAGGGCCTGTCCTAAATTTTTTGGGCAGGTTTTGTAAGGCTTTAGTCTTGCCTCACTTTGTATCGATGACTGGCCCTGCCTCTCCACCAAGTACATGTGATTGCTCTGAGCCTCGAGGACCTGGTACGACATACAAACTTTGCTTGCATCTTTGGGTTTTTTCCCCGTCTCCTGTGCTCGTTTGTGAGCCATGCCCAGTTGCCAGGTGCTTATAGCAGAGGCTCCTCTTTGTCTTCTTGCTGAATTTCTATCTGGTTTTGCCGCAGGGCTTTATGTGCTGTTTCCAGTCTTCTTTGTGCTCTTACTGCGTGTTTGTGAGTTGAAAAAAACGCGGTCAGCAGGGAATGGCTTTCTAGCTAGTCTGACAACCTTAGCTTGCGCTCCAGCATCAGCATATTTGCTGTTTCTCCGGTTGCGGAATCAGGATGGCTCGGTATGCTTTTAACAGCTGAGGAAGTAGCACATCCCATTCATCCTGTTCACGGGCCAGCAGTGGTGCCCACAGCGAGTCTCCCAGTCCACAGTTATCCCTTTCTACTATTCCGTTTGCTTGCGGGTGGTACAGGGTAGTGTGAGTTTTCTCCACATTCCAGATTTGGCACAGTTCGGCCATCAGCCGGCTTTTGAGCAGTGCCCCCTGGTTCGTATGGATCTGCTCCGGCAACCCCAAGTAACAGAATACCCGCTCATCTAGGGTGTCCGCTACCACCGGTGCTGTCGCCTCGGGTGGTGCCAGCGCATCTTGCCATCGGATAAAGTGATCTGTGAGGACCAGTACCCAATTGTTCTCTCTCAGCGTGGTAGGGAGTGGGCTGACTAGGTCGACAGCTATCTTTTGCCAAGGCCTGCCCGCGTATAGCCTCTGCCTCCTTCCGGCTATCCTGGTTCTTTCGTTCTTTGAAGCCTGGCACACCTCACAACTCTTTACTAGCCATCTGACAGTAGAAGTCAGGCCCGTCCAGTACTAGGTTAACTGGATTGCGCTCGTTTTTCTTACCATAGAGTAGGCCAAGGCACATATTTGCTACACGGCAGTCTCCCTCGTAGCTGGCAAACAGACGGCGCACTATCTGGCGTAGTTCTGAGAGGCCACGTTTGCCTCCAACACACCGTCATGCCCAATGCGGAGAGAACCTCGCATGCGGTTCAGCACGTCTAGCTCTCTGCTTTCTACTTCCAAGTTTTCAGCTGGCGACGGTCTGGTACATGATAGCCACTAGTCCAGTTCCAGTGGCCTGTAGTTTTGCCAACTCGTCCATTCAGCTCAGCTCTCCAGAGTTCATCTGCGCTGCCATGGGTGTCGAGCTATCTCGTGTCCTGAATTCGACTGGGAAGCCCTCCAGAACTGTCGTAGGTGCCCAGGTTCAATCCTCCATTGTTGGGGTTGGAGTCCTGTTCGAGCTACCGATCGACGTTCCCGGCTATGCAATGTTGCCCAGATTCAATCCCGCCCTGTCAAGGGTAGGCGTCCTATTCAGGCAACTGATCGATACCCGTCTGGCTGACAGCCCCGCTCTTTGGCTAATTCTTTTCTTGAAGAGCCTCCATCCCTCTGTTCGATGCTCGCACATTGCCAGCAGTCTTCGCCGGTTTGCCTACTTAGGCCATCTGATTTGCTGTGCTTGGGGACCGGTTGGGGACCTGTGCTCTAGCTTGTACCAGAACTCTGCCAAGATCTCGAGCTATCAAGCTACTTGATTTGAGGGTTTCTTCTTTCAGCATAGCCAACAAAGGGAGGCATGGTCAGTTCGGAGAAGGAATTCCTGTCTTTCTTTTGTCATGTGTTTTGGTTGACAAAAAAGCATTTTATGTAACATTCCTTGTTATGTAAAGGTTTTGTGCGCTACCTTTGCTGCTTCACAAGTACAAGACTCAGTGCAAAGAGTTTATACATATTTTGTCTGCTTCGTTCAAAAAGGGTTACAATAGAAAGCATGCAACATGTAGTGAACAGGTGCAGAACAGTTCTGCTTTCTGATCGGGGTGCGTGCTCTTATATAGTGGAAGGTCTTGCCTCCAGTTTTACCTGGCTAGACTCAGCTCGGTTTGGCTCGGCTCGGCTCAACTCAGCTCGACTTGGCTCTGACCGAGTCTGGCTCAGTATGACTTCTACAGTTAACAACACCTTGTTATAGGTCAAATTTTCTCTTTCAGTACATCTTATTACTGAATGCACCAACCTGTCTCAGATGTCCCATAAGTATTCATATTCAGGTAGTCATATCCTGAGGGTGCAATGTACTGTAATAGTCTGTTTTTGTTAATGTTGTGGTAATTGGGTATTTAGTAGACAAACTGTAAGATAACTCCTTACAAAACTCATTTCTACCAGATTTTGCTATGCTGGCAACCATTGTAATTTCAAAATTAGTAAATCTTTACCAGTTTAGCTACATGACTTATGTGAAATAATAAAAATATTGTCACCTTATAAGCCCTTGATGCCATACTCATCTCCAACTAGAATCAATGAAGAGTTGCAAGTCAAAAGAGACTTAGGCTGGTTTAGGGTGCAGTTACATACATGCTGGCCACTTCCTGACCTTGAACATATTGAACTAAATTCTCCAATGAGGTCAATCACTCTCAAATGATCTCTTACGAAATCTGTGGCAATTAAAGTGCCATTTTCCGGTAATTGAAGCAACTTGAAATGAGCTATCTTCATACCCAAAGCTAGAACTCTCAACAATTAGTGTAAATGTTAAATTATTTATATCAATTTTCCCAATTCTATCATCTGCAGTATAGCCAAAAGAACTCTGTTGTTACTATCTGGTAACAACTTGAAGATACGATAAGTTTTTACATCGATATGGCTAACAATTCTAGTGCTAGCGCTTAGATTCATAACAGCTAAGTATGCAGTGCTCCCTTGACTGATATAAAATACTTCACCTTCAAATGTCGCAAGTCCTGATGGGTAGTAAAATGAACAACTTGTGAGACTCCTATTGCGGATGTGTCCACTTTTTACCATTCTAGCAGACAGAGACGTTAGTCCGGTAGATCTGCTGAACAGCCTTAGAACATGATTGGCTCTGTCAAAAAGCAGCAAAGAAGAAAAGTTAGGATGATGGAAATCATTAACACCATTAAATTTTGCACTAACCCGGTCTCCTTCTGCATAACCTCCAGAATCCAATCCGATTAGCTTTTTCCTAGTATTTTGATCAATATTGCATGTGAGCAGCTGACTGTTTGTAGAGAATAGGATGTTACCAAGAACATATTGGTTATGGTCCATATGATAAACTTGACCTTCTGCATTCTGGAGTGAAATCATTTTGCTGAATTTAATTATGTAAAAATTATGCTAGAATATGTAAGATAGGTTTTTATCACAAAGCAATAAAAATGATTGCAATGTAAAACTTGTTGTACAAAAAGCTCTAGTACAAATTTTGTGAGATATTTTGCAGTAATGCATTTGTAACAACACTACATTTTAGTTAGCCTTCCAAAATATACTTTTAAAATTTAATTCATTTGGCAGCTTTATTCTCTTGTTTATGTAAAAAGAAACACTAACATATTGATGTGAAATATCAACTATAATAAGTTTTAGCCTGTAATTTAAAGCTATTCTAAAATAAACACTGAATACTTGAGTGGTTAGAAAAACTAAATAGACTGAATCATCTCTCTTATTAAAAATATCATATAGATTTAGAGTAAAGAGATTTGTAGAGTTATCTGCTCAGTGTTGTCATATATCGCTAATTATATTTACATGTATATATAGATATTCCAAATATTATATATTTTTGATTCTAGATATTATAATAACTAACTAATCTTTTTTTGTTGGTTGTACTGTGTCATCCATAAAATTAGCAGTGATTTTTATTTACTATAACTTTACACTAGCATCACACTTTATCACACTGATGTCTTTTACATATCGCTTATAAGTATTGTAAAAATCAACACTGTGTCATCAATCCCCGAATACTTAGTATGAAAATATTTAGGTCACTTTCAAAGACCAGCCGATGTAAAAAGAATCCAGAGCACAGTGCAATTAAATTCTTACTAAGAACTCTTTTTATACTAATTTTGTCCAAATATTAAACTTTTTTGCCACTGGGAGATCTGATTTAAATTTTTTTGCTAAATTCTTATATAAAAACTAAATTATGTTGACAGGCTAATAGATTGGAAATTGTAGGTAGAAGTAAGTGAATATTTAAAAAAATATAAAGTCCTTATTTGCTTACAAGACTGAAAATACATTTACATCCATGTACAACATGGCATACGCTACTTTTAAATCTGTATTTACAGTCAAGGAAAGAAATTGTATAAATATGAAATTCTAAAAAATATTACATATCAACTACTGGTGAGGGTAAAATTATACAATAGTTACTATAGATAACTGTATGCTGACTTTTTTTGCTACAAACATGTAATTATAGTAAGTTTATATGCTGCCAAAACTCTGTAGTGCATCTTAATGCTTATTTTTGATTATTATTAAATTATTTTGTTAACACAAAGATCATTTTATGCACATACAATATAATATAGCAAGGCATAATAATATAGGCTACAGTATGTTGCAAGATCCTCATATAAGGCTTCAAGATGGCTAGTATCTGAGATTTCTTTTCTACGCGTGAAAGCTATGACGAGGCATATTCTAAAAAATCATGAAAAAGAGTGCTGTAACTTAAGTTTAAATAATATTAAACTAGAAAAATGCTAATAGCAAAGCAAATGATGTCAAACAAGAAAAAGTTGTTATATTTGAATGAACTATATTTTCAACATCAAATATTTCCATAAATATGCCAAAAGGCTAAAAGTATTATAAAGTGCTGAAAGTTTCTTTCTGTCAATTTTATTGAGCCAACCACAATCATAATACACTCCACATGCGCCACAGTCTAGACATTATCAATGCCAAATGCCAAAATCTCGTGCAGTTCAGCATCTGGAAGAACTGGCAATTAGCTACTGACAAAGCACAGTTTGTCTAAGAGTCTGCAGTCTAGCAGGACATCTAAACTGTCATTAATCTAGAGTAAGGCGTTGGCATCCTGTTTAGTAACTGCATTGTGTTGGTGGTAGTTAATGTAGAAGCACCAGTTTCTTTCTTTCTGCCACATTGACACCATTAGCCAGTTTCACGATCCCATGTTTACAGCGACCGCTTCTTTGTTGAGTTCAGGGCAGTGTAATGGCTAACAGATCAGTTTGGTGCCATCCATCACCTGACAGGAAAGCTTTGCAGCTGTTGTTAGTCTTATGGGCCCGTCACCAGTACTGAAGACGTTGATGTATCAAAATGAAAACTCGGCCAGTCTTTTTGCCTAGTTATGTTTTGAACAGTGAGGCAATCAGCAAGACCATCGAGGTAGATTTGCAAATTTAACTTGAATCTACCAGTGTCGCCGGGACTGCATTGATTTCTTCAGACAGAAGCTGGATAGGGTACACCAGCTGTAGCTGAAGCTGAAGATGTAGATGTTCTACACCCACACACTGCCACCTATTGTTAACACTAAACTTATATGTAAAATGCTGCATTGTCAGTTTGCTGCGTTTGGTAGGCACCCATTTTTAGGTACTAGCTCATTTAGACATCCAGCTAACAGGGGTTCATCTGGTCATTTAAGTAGGCACTGATAGCAGCTGGAAATAATCACTGCTAGCCATCACAGCAGGTGATGGTTGACAGTGATATCACATTGTCCTTTATCACTTGCGTTTTGCAGTACAGAAAGTAGCCCCATCAGTTGGTGTTGGCCAGAAGCCTATCGTCTATCCAACCCACTGGTTATTTGAACTCTAAATAGCACTTTTGAGCCACTGGAAACGACATCTCTAGAATTGCTTAGTTGCTCATTTGGCTTGTCACAATGACATTTTCTGTTTTGATAGCCCATAATCAAATAAGCAGTCAAATTGCCATGTAGAAGAGTTCTGTCGCCCAACAAATTGTGGCTGTCACTTTCCTCAAGCTGGATCCGCACCATTTACAGAAGTCATTGAAAGACATGCTTGCTAAACAAGTTAGCAGGAGAACATGTGTTAAACAGAAAACGCAATAGTCAACCCTAAAACTTTTTAGAAGGAAGTAACATGTGACATAGACCGTTGAGATATTCGCTAGCCTGTCTTGACAAACTATTGTTTTTGTGGAGTTGTCCCACGTCGCGCGGGCGAGCAACACAACAGCTTGTCACAAGACGTATTGCAGCTGATGCATCAGCTGCACTTATAGGGAGTTGTTCTCTTCTGTCTATGCGGCTTAGTTGCGATGTTATGTCGGTCGCTCCATTGGTAATCAAACGGATTTAGCGCAAAAATTTATGTAGAAAAAATAAGATTACAACGTGTAACCAGCAACTAGTCTCTGCGGTAAACTTTAGTAGAACTTGAGAACTTAGCAACAACAGCGACTGAACATGTCGTTATTTGTGCGCTCAGTCAGTTTAATTTCTATTTTTGTATCAGTCAGTTTTATTTGTTCTTATGGATTTTATTTTCAATTTATTTTATTCTTAAGTTTTACTAAAGTTTACAACAGAGTTGTAAACAACCACCAGTCTTTGGTTAACGTTGTAATCTTATTTTTTCTACATAAATTTTTGTGCGAAATCCGTTATGATTACCAATGGAGCGACCGATATAACATCGCAACTAAGCCGCATAGACGGAAGAGAACAACTCTCTATAAGTGCAGCTGATGCATCAGGTGCAGTACGTCTTGTGACAAGCTGTTGTGTTGCTCGCCCGCGCGACGGGGACAACTCCGCAAAAACAACAATTTGTCAAGACAGGCTAGGTATTCGCCAAAACTGGGCCATCACTACCGAGGTCTTGCTGCAACTGACTGAGCGTTTAGGCTGCATTGACCTTTGAAACTGGTTGCCATTTTTGTCAGTTTTACTGGTGCTATTAAACTAGAGTAGAACCGTCTGAAAATTAGAAAAATCTTTGCTGTTATATAGAATCTGCTACTTTTAAAGTGAAATTTGGACCTGATCTAGATCCATGCCTGAATCTTGAAATTCTAGTTCGAGTTGGGTTTGGCATGCCACATTCAAAGTAGGTGCTCCTTCACCCTGTTAGACATTTGTACCACTGGTAGAGGCTGGGGATCTGAGCTCCAAGTCTCTCTTGTGAACTTGCAGCATTGATCTCAACCTAAAACTAAAATGTAACTGTACCCTTTTGTTTTCGTTTTTGCCTTACTGCTTATAGAGTTTGAAAGAAAAACCTTATGGTTATGAAAGAATCCTGTTATTAGGACCTTGTTTCCTAGTTCTCCCTGAGTAACTCTTACCGATATTGGTGACTTCTTTTAGTTTGCCCAGCTAGTTGATTCAAATATTAGGCTGAAATATGCGATCTTAACCATTTCCTCAACTACGGATTAAACTGGACTTATTGTAGATGAGGTAGTCTCGCTTAACATAATCAACTGATCCCTGTCATTTATGGGCTGAGCGTTAAGCCGCTTCTGAAGCTTATTAACTTGTTTAAACATTTGCTTATCCAATATTGTAAGCTAGATGACTAATATTTTTGTTGCAACCTGCACCTAACTCAAAGAATCTTCTCACACAGTTTTGAATTAAAAACAAACTTCTTCACCTTCTCTCGAAAGGCAATAACTGATTTCCAGCCTTTATGGTGTCTACCAGTAGTTTGCTGGGTACAACAATGAGATGTCTTGGCAGCTGTGGGTGGTTCAAAGAGTTACAGAGTATATCTGTATGAACATTGTGAACCAGGAAAATCTGAAAAAACAATTCTGATAGTTAGTTTGCCTCATCTACATATCAGCCTGGAAAAGATCAATGGTTACATATAGTCAAAGTGCTTAGCTTGAATTGAGCCTGCCTCGAATAGCCTGTATCGAGCTCACAAATTGTCAAATATGGTACCTACCCTATCGGCTGGGCCACAGTCATCTGCTTATTCTTTGAACGAATCCTTGCAGTGCAGAAAATATGCTTTAGCTATCTATTTGTTCGCATTGGCTACTACTTGAAAGTGGCTGCTAAAATATCCAGCATATCCTGTACTGGTGTACTTGAGACTCTGAATTGATTTGCCAGGTGATAACCTGAAGCATTGTCATTGGCCGCCGCCAGCTGATCTAGGCCATGCTTCACACTTTTAGCATTTAGTCCTTTTCACAAGTACTAACTACTTTGGAGAACTGAAGAGCATAAGCTTAGAATGCCAGCCTACATAAAAAGATGTTTTAAAAAGATCAAAGAAATAGCTGAGTGGCAGGGCAGGCTGAATTGCTGTGTGTTTTGCTGACATGATACCAGGCTATTTTCAGTGTAGGCTAAAAATATGTCTGCCGGACTTTCAAAATTGAACTCCCAATTCTACTGAGGATATTAACTTGGCCTATACAACAGTCCTGTTGCCGAGAGAAAAAGAGGCAGACACAGAGTGACAGGTTCAGAACCTTCTGAAGCATATATACTGATTTAGCTAGCTAGTGGTGTGGTGTTCACTCATAGTGTTTACCCAAAAAATTGTCAAAGCCAGAAGAAAAAGCACAGACTGATATTTTTCCCGCTAATCATTCATAAACCAGTAAAACCAATGTGTGGACCAGAGACCAAAAGGACAAAAAAATGCAATCAACTCCAGTTTTGCGGGATCTAGAAGAAGAATTTACCAATCCTACTGCGTTTTTTGCCTGGCCCTTGGGTCCTGTGGAACCTGTCTGGGAAGCCATATAAGCCAATACTAAGCTGAGCCTAGATGAATTGAAAGGTCGACCGCCGCTACTAAGATTGAGAGTGTCTTAAAGCTGCACGGGTCAAGCCAGTAGGACTGCGACAGAGTAGCACCATTGTGTCAAAAAAGCATAAAAACAAAGAACTATTTTGTAAAACACTATTACTACTGCCAGCAATGATTTGGATAGACCTACAAGCCATCATAATACTTTTTTACGGATATTTGCAACAATATTTTGTTTCTAGGCAAGTGAAGTTAATGACTTTCCTGAGGATGTGTTGACACAGCTTGGATCATGTGTAAAGAAATATACCAAGCTTCTCTACTTGTTACACAAGGAAACAAACCACTTGACAGCAAGGTAGTACATGTATATATTTCTCAAATATATAATACAGTTGAGAGTAGTACACATGCAAATACATTGTAACTGCATAGAATGAAAATTTTAGGTGCTCTGGTCTTTGTCACTTCCTTGGCTCATTTCATGCTTTTTGCGCTTTGTTTGACTCCCCCTTGGTAACATGTTTGACTCAGCAGCTGACCTTTGACTGATCGGCTTGTGTCACCTGCCGGGTATGGTTTTGACCTGATCATGGCGCTGACTGCCTTTTCCATGTTGGCCCAGCACCCGGCTTTGGCTCCAATGGTCTTTTACCATATGTGTACATTCATTGAGAAGGATAAGCTAGAATATTTTTTAAACTTAGATGAGCAGACTGGTGTGATGTAGCCTACATAAGTATAAAAAACTATAACTCTCATTCAAGGCAGAGAGGGGCAACTACCTCAGATTAAGGTATCTTTACCAGGCTTCTTCAGGGAACATCAATAGAACCGCTTTAAAAAACATCTGTAAATGTTTCAGTTGAGTTACACCAAGATATCGTTTGAACCTTTGCCTTTACCTAGATAATACTGGCATGTGTCATGCCTTAGAAAAGGTGACAACTTGGTACCGAGCTAACCAGTTGAGTAGGGTCACCTCCTTCAATAAAGTCATTGCTCTTAGAATTATGAAAGCGTCCAATGAAATTGAAGAAAAGATGCCAGCCAGCCAGAGCAATATAGCATTCGTGGAAACATGGCTCAAACATGTCCAGTTACCGCCTTTGCACCAAAAGCAGTAGGCTGTGTGGCAAAGGCGCATTTAAGATCTGTCATACCACAACAGGGACTGATGTGCTTACTCAGGGTGTGCACGTTGCAGAGGGCCAACTAAATGCTCTGGCAACAACTATGATCTTTCTTTTGAAAGTTACTGCTAGCAAGACACTACAACTACAGCTGTCCTAAATAGATAACTAGCTGGCAAGAAAGATTACCCTTACAAAATAGTATATCTCGAAGGATTCTTACAGCAACATGACAGCATCTCAAAAAAGAGGTAGAAATGCCACTATTCAGATGTTGGGAAAACGCCAGCAAAAATTTTCAGAGAGCTAGTAAAAAATGTGAATTTTTAACAAATGCTGGCAAGCTAATAGCAGACATTGCCACTGATGCTGATTTAAGCTAAGCAAGCAGGGACTCCCTGATCCAAATGATTGGATGACTGGAATACGGGTACAGTCATATTACTTGCATGCCCAGCTATTACTCTCTTCAACATTTCATTTGGCACCCTTCGAACTCAAATGAGGGCATCTGACAGAAGCTGACTGACTTTTGATTTGGTCTTATTGAACTGAGGAGAAGACCAGCCGGTCAGTTCCTGTCTAGATTGTTTTTTTCAGTTCGCTTCGTCTGAGCCAAAGTGACAGGCCTTAAGATATAAATAAAATCATGAAAGCCTCATCCACACTCAACTGATAGATTGCTCATACAAGACTGTTACATCACTCTGAGTCATATTCTATTTTGTATGTTGTCATATCGAATAAAAACATGTATATTGATTCATTGCGATTCAAAGTGGCTGGTTTTTGTAGTGTGGGAAATTAAATGATTGCAACACAACAAAAGGTTCACTTCTGAATATTTTAAGACTGCTAAATCATAGAACGCCAAGTACTCCACAAAACTTGGATGGTTTGCTTTTTAACTTTGAGCTATGGTGACAGTTGCGGCTTTAAACTACGTTCAACCTAATTCCAAGCTGGCCAAATTACTAAAGAGCTGGGCGAGTACAATAATCAGGCCTGTAGATGAATCATGTTTTTAGAAAAACAGCAGTATAAGCTGAAGGGAATAATTTGCGGAAAAGAAAAAAATAGTGTGATCAAGCCCTGCTTATTGAAAAAGAGGCATTCAGGTCTTGAACATGGAATACTACTGCTATAACATACGTAAATTCACACCATGAGCCAAACATCTTAACACTCTTTACCACCAGAAGTACATGTAGTTCTAACAAAAGTGGAAGATATTCATGCAGTATAGGCTACCATAACACCTGTAGGCAAAGAGCATTGCAACCGACGAATGAATTATATGCCAGGCCAACCACTGGTTAACTGCTACGAGTGTTTGACTGACTATTTCGCGACCGGACGCTCACGGCTCCGAAAGAACAAAAACCAGGCCATTTAGTAAAGTAATGGCACGTATGATAATTGACATACATGTATGACATCTGACATATTGACTTAACATGTGATTTCACATGTCTGCATGATTGCTTTTATAACTTACTTCTGATTTGCTGCAGAACCCCAATAAGTACGCATTGGAAAACAGAAAAAATTCTCTACAAGCTGGTATAGTTCACTGATAGTTAACATAATTATGCAGATTTTAAAATCTCTGCTACAACTTGTTTGAGCTAAGTTTCTTTTAATACAAAACTCAGGTGAATTTTTAGTTTTATAAAAAAATATATTTATTGCTGAAAGATTATATATATATTTTACATGTTTGCTTGATTTTTTTTATAAATTACCTCTGGTTTGTCGTAGAACACCAAATAAATATGCATTGGAAAGCAAAAAAAATTCTTTATATGCTGATATATTTAATTTGCAGTTAAAATAATTTTGAAAGTTTTAAAAATCCCATCTACAAATCTTTTGGGCTAAATATTTTTTATGCTAAATTTCAGTGCATTCTTTTAATTACAAAAATATATATTTAACCATGTTGTAAAAAATCTCATTTACATATTAATATATATCCTACAGCTTGCAGCAAAGTCTGAATTTTATATGCAAGAGAAGATGAGCTATGAGCCTCAATTAATCAAAAACCCAGTTTTGACAATGGAAATGGCATTATCATATGGTATGCTACCAGTCTGCAAATTAATGTTTGTATATATACTACTAAATGCCCAGCATTGCCTGAGTTATAAAAAGGTCTGTGAACAAAAAATTTCTTATTTAACATACAAAACCTTTATCATTCTTACTTTTAATACTCATATTGTAAAAAAAGTGTTTTTGGTGTAGTTCCAAAGAATTTAGAGAAAAAATAAAACAACTGTAAAGTTTTAAAACTTTTTAAACAGCTGTAACTTTCAAATTTCCTAACTTGAAAGAAAATTTTCGTTGAAATAAATTGAGAAAAAAAATGAAAATGAAAAAAGAAAAGAAAAACGATTGCTTGAAGAGAGAACTGAGTAGCAAAATAACATACCGACATTTTGGTTTTTTCATCGTAATCAGTACAACAATCGCCACCTTTTAACTTGGAGAGAAATTATTGTTGATCTTTTATGACAACAAATAAACTCACTCTAGAATGAGAAGGACAACAAAGAATCGTGTTTCATAGAGTCAGACAATGAATATTTTATAACAGGGGCGTCGTATTGCGTGGGTGCAATGTATCAATTAATCCGTCATTTAGCGCGTGAAATCGAGAAAAGGGTATACAATATATGATAATAGCAAAATAATTCTAAGGACTGTGTAGCTCAGTTGGTAAATGTGTGGTAAGAAACTTGCGGTTGCAATTTCTGTGAGTTCAAATCTAGCATGTAGTGAGCATTTAATTTCAAGATTCTAATACTATAAATTGACAGGCAAACTTCTGAACAGATAATGCCAAACTTTAAGATACATATATATATATATATATATATATATATATATATATATATATATATATATATATATATATATATATATATATATATATATATATATATATATATATATATATATATATATATATATATATATATATATATATATAACTATCTATAAAATATACATTTACATCTATCTATTTATCTATATATGCATATATATACATGTATATACATGTTTCATAAACTATATATACATGTATATACAGTATACAGTCCTATAACGAATACCTCCTATAAGGTAAATTTCAGATAATGTAAAAACTTTCTGTGAAGGTTTTGCTTCCTACAACGTAAAAAATTCTATACAACGTAAAGTGCCACACTGGGCGAATTTCCAAATTCGATTTAATTGTTAGTCTATCTTGCCGCACTTGCGAAAAAACCCTCTTCTGTATAGTGTTATATAAAACTTTCCCGACATTCTAGTTCGCCATAACAAACCGTTAAATGTGTTGACAAAAAGGAGAATCGGATGGCTGCGCAACTGTTCATAAATACAAAGGCAATCAATTGGTGCAGGTGCTACAGCGTCGGTACACCAATGTGAATGTCACAATTTTGAGTAACGTCAGAAGTTATCTTTTATCCTAACCTAGATTCCTAGGTACAGGATAGACGAGGACCAGGTAGATGCACATGTATATTTCTATTTGCTTTTATAGCAAACATATTTTGTTGTTTGCCTTATTGTAGTCGTACAAAATATTTGTTATTAGTTTTACTTTGTCAAATAGACTTTGCTGTTTAGAAAAAATAAGCAAATCATTGTAAACGAATGTCGGAAATGTGCAGTCCTCATCAATTTGATGTAAAAATACCGCAATAATCTACTATATAAATGGCAATCGTTGTCTGTCTGCGTGTGTGTATGTGTCCGCCTTATAGAGTACCGTACTTTTTGGACTATTACTCGCTACTAGGTATCTAGGGCACGTTAACGGGAATCTCCGGTTAGTACACGCTGAGCTATACATAACCTATTCATCGCTACACAAAAACACGTCATCTCCGATTAGCGCGCGCCTCTTTACGGTGCTCAAAGACACTGGTGCGTTTGAAACAGCAAAATTGCTGCCGTGTTAAAAAGCACCGTCCTGAGTTCTGCGGCCTATGCAAAGGTGGCTGTACACCTATACAAATGTACTAATCGTTAAATAAAATAATGAATAGTAATTTACATGCGATTAATATTTACTGCTAACCTGTACTGAGAAGGTCACGCGAACGTTGGTTTTTTGCGGTCACTGGAAAAAACGCAGTTATCACCTACTAAATTTCTACATAAAAAAAGGTTAGTACTCCTTATTCAATGTTGTATTGTCCATGAATTGCCTCATTTCCACTACATAACCCTCTCACTTGCGTCCATGTACAAATTTAGCTATCAGCCTACTGCCAGCCATTTTGCCCATATTGCTTAATATGTATACAATATTTTTTCAATTTCAAACTCCATTTAGAACGTTTGTTTTGGTTATGTATTTCATTTTGCCAACATGTTAACAAGCACTGCTATACAAAAAATTTGTTGTATCTATACTTTGTGCATTGATAAAGCAATGTGAAGCTACAAAGCAAAACGATCCTCTACAATGTTCCTTATTCTTACAAAACCATTACTTTCATCACCATCAGAGTCAGTCCTGATATTGCTTTTTAATTATCTGCGTAATCCCAAAAAATCTGAATTGGCTATAATGTCATCAACATAACTAATTGTTTTCTAACTCGGTGGCGTTTTTTAAACTTACACAAAAAACGGTTGTTTTTAACCACTTCGGGTGCAATTGCATAATCCAATTTTGCGTTCAGATACAATTAAATCATGATGCTCTACAGATTATGACATGGGTCAACCAAATGTCATTTTAACCATAGAAGCACTCACATTTTCACATAGAACACCTATACTCTTTGGAAAGCAGAGAAAATTCTGTATCTGATCATATTATCTTTATTGCAAAAATTAAAAATAATAAATATTGAAAGTAGCATGAAATAGCGGTTTTATTAAAGTTCGTGTTCTACGAACATATTTGACTAATAAGGGTAGCATATAAATGCATAAAAGTATATATAATATCAAGCAATTAAAACATTATACTGTGTGTTAAATGCAATCTACAGTCTCTTCTATAGCTGTTAACTTATCTTCGTCACCACTCCACTAGAAGTCTGCCATTTCTATCGCTGAATTGAACCCTATACGCATCCACTATTAGCTACTCCGCGTTGTTACTAACTGATCACGGTATTGAACTTTTAACCCAAATTACTCGCATTTGACCATAGCTGTTTGACCAGTCCCATGTCTGTAAACATGTCTCAAGGTCATGCTTAGCTTTGTAGATATATTGTAACTGTAAGGAGGCTCTAAATATAGATGGACGAGTAATGCAATTACGCAAAGGCTAAAAACCGGCTGATGAACTGGAACGGAATATAGTCCAAGCCGCTATAGCGGCGCATGCACCCAAAGTGGTTAAGTTGGAAATTCTCAAACAGAGATTTAAAATTAAATTTTAGGCTAATTTTATAGAGCAATCTTTGGACAACACTGTCACTACCATAAATGTCTTAAAGATCGTTGGTTATGTTATCAACGAATAATAAAATCCAGTTACTAGCAATTGCTGGAAAAGTCGCAAAAATGTGTCTACGGCGGTCGACCATAGAAAACGCATGAATGAGTCTACTTCAGTGAAAGGGTTGAAAACGTTGGATTTGCCACTGTTTGTGATAGTAAACATGTTCATTTCCTTCCGCAGCTGAGTTACTTTTACTTTTTTTTCAGCTACGAGTACTACAGAACTAAGGCTACTACAGAACTTGCACAGACACTCCGAGCATTGCGATAGGCGACGGTGAGAAGAAAGCGAGCAGCGTATGTTACAAAAAAGCACACCATCTCATTCAATTTTAGAAACGCTTGAAGCAGTACAATGCCTCCCAAAAAGCCTACTGCGTAAACGCAAGAACAGATTGGTTCCTGTAGAGAAAGAGACCGAATTTGCAAAGCAGCAGCTAGATGAGCAGAAACTGCAGAGCAAACACAGCTATGCCTACAACAAAACAGAATAGCAGCTGCTAGAAGAGCAGAAACCACTGAACAAACACAGGTACATCAAGAGAAGGCCAAAATAGATGCTGCAGCCACTAAAAGTGCAGACTGCTGAGCCGACCCAGCAGCGACTCAAACGGCTCAGAGCAGCCGCTACATCGGCCAGGCGTGCAGAAACCTCTGAGCAGATGCAGCTGCGGCAAAATGAACATGATGCTCTAGCTACAACAGCTGCTCGGCGAGCTGAATTTTCAGAGCAGATGAAACGGCGACAACAGCAAGATGCACTAACTACAGCAGCTGCTACCAGGTGCCGTGTATGGGCAGAAAACTTCGCACTTGACTACAGTTCTGCAACACAGTATAGGGCTGACTTTTTTATGGGACGAATGTCCAAAAATGCTCCAGATGTAATGCCTTACATTGGAAAGGTGAGAGGCCATATATGTAGTTCATATAGTAAATTTTATTGACAATAAATTTATCAACACAACCACACTACTGCCGCACAGTTTATACATATATACCATGTCAAAACACAGGCTATAGACAAAGAACTGGTGAGTCATGATTAGTTTTAAGCATGTAGAAGTCTCAATGCAATAAATGCTGGCAATAGCTTAGCAGTGCAATAGCAAAATATTTTCTAGAATTTCTTAAAATTTGAAAAACTTTTCAATACAGTCAGTTTGAAGAACTTCAGTTTGCCTAGCAATGTCAATTTCATTATCAGCTCTGTACAAAATTAGGACAACTCCCATTTGAGTGGTTCGAGACATATGCATTGTAGACTACCTGTAGAACATATTGCCTATTTCCATTGATCTCTCCAACATTATTGACATGTACGACTGCATATGTGCATGCAGGCTGATCAGCACAAAAATTTCAGTAGATTGCATATATGGAGTTGTTTCACAATAACAAAGACAACTCCCAATAAACTATTGTTTTACGTAAATCTGTTCCCGAACACAGGTAATGCAGCTAGTGGTCTATAACCAGTTAGATAAATCATAAAAAGGAGAAAAGTTGTTGATGCAAACCAATAGCGCTGCAGTTATGGTACAGCCCACAAGTTAAAAGAGTTAAGTCAAATTTTTTCTTTTTTGCATGGCCAAAGGGGTGAGTTTGAAAAGATCCTGGAACGGATTATGCAATTTATATGTATTTTACTGTTCTTATGATGTAAATTCCCTCTAACGTAAACGTTTCTGGAATGGATTATTTACGTTGTAGGAACACCTACTGTACATAATTCATGCATGTTTTATAAATTTTATATATATACGCGTTTATTTGCAGTTTTTGTGTGCCTATATCTAGTTTTAGCAATGAGGTTTTAGAAGCAAAACAACAGCGTCAAAAAGGGTTTGATTTCAGAACATCCAGGTTTGATGACAAGCGGTGTAAATCACTACACTATGATGCCCAACTGGCTGTAGTGATGATTTCTTGTGATCATATTTATTACATTGGTTAAAATACTCATGCTTAAAATGCTTAGGATTATTAACTAGCATGTTTAAATCAGATTTTTTGCATTGCAGTCATATCTCGACATATGAGTGTCCCAAGGTATGAGAAATTTGGCGTACTAGGGCAATTCTGAACAAATGTTTGCCTTGAGATGCAAAACAAGTCTGAGACATAAGCATACAAAATAGTTCTCAAAGCAATCCCTAGGTGGCGGTGTATGCAAGAGGCTGCTTAAAAGAAAAGCTTTTTTTGCTCATCTTCATAGGAACAATTTAAAACTTTTTGAAAAGGTTCAAAAAATAACAAAAACGAAATTGAAAGTGATTAAAAAACAGAGCAAAGGAATCTAAACAGAAAGAAGAAAAAAGATGCGAAAAATTGAAAATGAGAAATGAGCTAAAACTTAGTTTAGTTTAGCATAAAATTAAGACTTTTTATAACCACGTGTATAATAAGCAAAATTCTTTTGATATAATTTTTAAGTGCATTTTATGTTACACAGTGTCACGAAGGTATAGACTACTGAACGCGTCGCCACTAAGTCTTTCCTACACAGTTTTTAGCAGCAACTACTTGTCCCAAATGAAAGAACTATGCACACTAGTGTACATTATAAAGCTACTCTCTACATCAGGTAAGTGCGTTTTTGTTACTTTGTGAGCATAAATAGTAAATCAGAATGACTAAAAACAAATTTTTCTATAGTAACATCCTCTTTTGGATGTTTCTTTCAAAAGCTGGGAACGGATTTGCCTGTATTTAGTTATTTTGTATAAGAACGTGGATTTGAATTACAAACGAATTGACATACAAGCTCAGGCCTAAACACATTTGGCTCTTACATCAAGGTATTACTGTATTCAAATTACTTGCCTATTTACATGTACTTCTTTTTACATGTTTGAGTTATGTAAAGCTACAAAAATAATGGTACAAACCTTGTGCCACATAGATTCTTAGAGAAAAATAATTTATCAAAAACTATAACAGTTTACAAATAGATATGAAACTCACAAATAAGAACAACTTTGTACAGTAGATTATAATTAAAAGCTTCGATACTGCAATCAAACACAAAATACTTAACTAGTAATGGAACTATTAGGTTGCATTAAGGCTGTATTTCGATAAGCGATTCCAGACTAAAGGTAGGGCCACACGAGACAAAATTCTCACGAAATCGGCAAAATTTGGACGAAACGATTCGTACGAATTGACATTTGGACGAATTCGTTCATCGTTGGTTGCGCACGATGAACGAATCCTGAATTGGACGAAACGTCAGAAATTCCTACGAATCGTTGTTTGATTGGTCGGTTGAAAAGGTTAGTTGAATGTTGAAGGTCGTTTTCTTTGGCGCATATCCAGAAAGATTGAAACGGAATCGGCTTCAATTTATCACCGCGTTCTGATTGGCTAGTTGAAAGTTAGTTTCGTACGAATCCGTGGTGGAGAAACTCCGTGTGGCAGGTCAGAAATTTCGTACGAATGGGATTTCCCAGATTAGTTGAAATTACACGCTACGTGTGGCCCTACCTTTAGTCAAGGCTATTATAAACACGGACAAAATTGTAATCTTTTAAACTTGTATATTTATACATGTATATCTAGATTTGAAGACCAAAACAAGGTACTATTATGAGTGCCATTTAAAATATATTTAATAAAAAATCAGGTCTATTATGAACACTGACCAAATTGTGATATACTAAACCACTAAAGCTCTTTGTGTGCCTCATTAAATTAAAACTTGCAAATCCATCAAATCATATAGTCAAGGATACAACAGTGATTCTTATAGTGCTTTTAAATACAATTGAGTATGTTTAAAACCTCCTCATCCAAACAAATGCATTTAGTTTTGCATTTTCTGGAGTTGAAATGTTTGACATTTCAGGTTCGGACTATGACTCACACACTATTCGGAAAGAAACTAAGTTTACCAAACTGAATATCATAATATTTGCTCACCAATTATACAAGACAGCATGTAAGAACTAACAATACTAGTAAATTCCCTTGCACAGCCATTTTGAATGAGCAACAGTAGAAGCCATAAAGAGCAGCATGATGTAATGCGCCCTGAAGATTCTTAGAATACTGTAGGAAAACTGGCAATTTTGACTTCTGAGTGCTTCAGAGCCCGGAAATCTTGTTTCTTCTACACCTTTGAGCCAAGCAGCCTTGATAGCTAAACTTCCTTCTCCTAGAAGAGGCTTGCCAAAAAGCCTTAACTGACTTCAGTTCCTGCTCTTCAGAGCTTTTGATCTCTAGAAGTCCAGCAGCTTTGAGCCTCGCCATCACACACTCCTAAAGATTAAAAATTCCTTACTTTAAAAATTGCGGAGCCAAAATCCTCAGAGCTTTAGAGTCTTGAAACCTGCTGCCTAGAGCACTGCTGCTGCTTGGTACTTTAACCCCTTCTCTGCCTTTCGTGAGGCTTTTCGAAATCTATGATCAACTGCACAGACACATTTTTGCGAAGTTTACGGTGGCTGTGAAGTAACTAAATATTATTGATTTGTTACTAACCCACAATCCTATGTATTTTTGTTTTCTGATACTACTCAGAAAAATTAGCTGGTATTTGTGAAGCAAATTATAACATTGGATCAGAAAATTTCCATTTAGAAATAAACATTTTTTTTCTGACGATAAAATTTTTAAGTATCATATGGCCTCCGCAAGCACCTCCCATGTTATAAAAAATAGCTGTTGTTCATGGCATTAAAGCTGATTTAGATTTAAATTTCAGTAAATACTCAGATAATAAAAGTGACAGCATTGACTTTGATTGTGGTGAAAGTAATAGTTTTGTATGAGTAAGGAACATTGTAGATGATCGTAATAGCTTTGTGGCAATATTAGCTTCACATAGCTTTAGCAATGCACATAATATAGTTGCCTTGAAACTTTGCAGAGCTCTGTTTATTAAAGAGTTGGAAAGATAACAATGCAAAAACATTGTTCTAGATAGTGTTTATAACTAAAAAAAGTATATACATATCATGCAGCAAAATCTATCATTTTCAGTAAATTGGCTGGCAGTAGGCCGAAAGCTAAACTTGTACCTAGATGGCAGTGACAGAAGTAAATTCACATAATCCTGAGACTTTAGAGCCACAGATCAATAAAGCTTTGTTAGGAGAGTTCTTCACCTTGGTAGTTAAGCGATTATTGTGACTGGTATGATAATAATTACATTGGAATAATTTTAAGAATTTTACTTATTTTGGTCTGAGTTTTAGTCTAAATTTTAGTTAACACTAACATTGGCAGGCTGAGCACAAAAAGATGAGACCGGTTAAGTTTTTCTTGCTAACCATCTAACTTCAAGCAAAAACTTTGTAAAAAACACAAAGTGAATTACTAGATACATAGATCTACATAAACCAAAATGTTGAAAAAGTCACATTATTGAAATTTCTACGTTATAAATTTTAATATTTGAGCATTGTAAATATGTGTAAACTTTAAAATAACCTTGGCACTTTTTAAAATATTATCAAATTTATATTAAGTTTTCTCTCACAGTCTGAAGGAAGCTGTTGCTAAAAGTTTTTCGGTAATATCACCCATGCCAGCTAAATGATACATTGTTACAGCAGTAGTTTGAGCAGTCATTGTGATGACTGGTTCATTAAAGATATCCCAACCCTCACTCCAAAAGTGTAACATAAACATATTAGTCATTTATATCATAACCTTTGAGCTAAAAACCATTAATTGTTAAAACTTAAAAATTGTTTTCTTTTTGTTTAACATTAAAATCCTCGGAGTAGGTCAAACCACTCGGACCAACTTGACTTTGGGCAGCTATGAAGTTCTGGTTACCTTCATGAGATTTCAAGCTTCATGCGGCTTGGTCTTTCATGCCACTTGGGCTTTGTGATCACCCTGAATTTTGAAATGATGTTGCCAGTATAATATCGTAACTTATGAACACATTTGATTTTTAGAGGAC
This sequence comes from Watersipora subatra, assembly GCF_963576615.1. NCBI lineage: Eukaryota > Metazoa > Bryozoa > Gymnolaemata > Cheilostomatida > Watersiporidae > Watersipora > Watersipora subatra. Next base: position 12,908,287 of record NC_088717.1, read on the forward strand.
CTGATCATTCAGACAGACTTAATCTTCTAAATGGTTCTTGAGTTTTTGGAGATTTGAATGTTTTGGTAAATTTTTCCTTTTGTTGATGTTAACTTTGAGAAATCTAAGCGTTCAGACTTTCATACCGCCTTAACTTTTATATAATGCATTTTTGATATTTGAATAGTTTTGATCTCCAGTTAGTTTTGACCATCAGGTTTTTGTGCCTTTCAAGTAATTTTGATATCTGATTTGCGTTTATTTAGGAGTTCCAAACAATTTTTCTCAATAAAAGTTACATGAAATATGCATAAAGGAATAATGTTTTTTACATGTTATGCTTAAAACTACATAATCATACAAAACAAATTTTCAAGTTAGTCAAATATAAATAATAAAAAAATGAATGAGTGCGTGTAAGTATCGTAAAATAAAAATAAAACATTTAAAGAATGGAGAAAGCATAATATTATTATGCCTTATTAGTTATCAGTAGTATGTAGAGAGCAGACCTACACAAAAAAGTGACGGATCCAGCGGGGGGATAGAAAAAGGGGGTTGCGAATTAAATTGGCTAGGGGTGTAGATTGAATTGGGTGGAGTTGAATGAGATGTTGGGGTTTGGGGGGAAATTGTGGTGTAGAGTAGGGGGTTGAATTCGAGGGGGTACGGATCCGCTCCCGGCGTAATCGGCGGATTATCTGTGGATGAGTCATCCGATTAGTGGGGGATGAGTCATCCGATTAAACGCGGATTATCGCGGGATTAGTCAGGGGAATCGTCGCGGATTAGTCGGCCGAATCGTCGCGGATTATCGGTGGATTAGTGGGGGGTGAATATCTGGGACATCGAGGGCTGGTTGGTTTTCCGGAGTGGATCTCGCGGATTATCGAGGAGAGCGAGAGATTACCGGATGAGTGAGGGGGTTAATATCTGGGACACCGAGGGGTTGATTTTCCGGAGATTGTTATATATTTGAAACATTGAATATATATGAGAAAGTGTTTATGTACAAAGTTATTTTTTGAAGATTTGATGTTTTTGTAATGTTGAAGCTCTTGAATGGTTAAGAATTTTAAGGAATTTATTTTCGGTTTTTTTTTGTATATATGTAAGATTGAAATTTGTTGGAGAAATTAATATGTTGAATGAAAGATCAGTTTTATTACAAAATTATTCACTTTAAAAGATATATTTATATGTATTATTCATTATTTCCATCATCATTTTGTTTCAATAAAAATAAAATAGTTTATGTTTAACTTGAAATATATAAAAATGTTCAAGTAGATAGGTCACAATAAAGATAATATAGTATAAATGAAACATTGAATATATATATAAGAAAATGTTCATGTACAATCTTTAAAACGAAGTTTGTATCGAGATGTTTATCAATCACTCATCGTCATCGGAAATATCTATGATAGCAGAATGCTTTTTGCATTGTGCCGAACTCTCGTAAAATCTGCTTGCTTCTTCATGTCCCATGACTACTACATCGTAGTATTCGCGAGTATTGTGAGATGTTACTAGTCCCTTGTATATAATGATACCCGGATAATTTTCCTTCAACGAAAGGGCATATCTCGAAGGCATCGTTATATGTATTATTCATTATTTCCATCATCATTTTGTTTCAATAAAAATAAAATAGTTTATGTTTAACTTGAAATATATGAAAATGTTCAAGTAGATAGGTCGCAATAAAGATAATATAGTATAAATGAAACATTGAATATATATATAAAAAAATGTTCATGTAAAATCTTTAAAACGAAGTTTGTATCGAGATGTTTATCAATCACTCATCGTCATCGGAAATATCTATGATAGCAGAATCCTTTTTGCATTGTGCCGAACTCTCGTAAAATCTGCTTGCTTCTTCATGTCCCATGACTACTACATCGTAGTATTCGCGAGTATTGTGAGATGTTACTAGTCCCTTGTATATAATGATACCCGGATAATTTTCCTTCAACGAAAGGGCATATCTCGAAGGCATCGTTAAAGTTCCTTGAACTTCCTCTCCATCAACTTTGGTTGAAAATGCTACAGTTGGTACCACATTCACCTTGCCTTCAGCATCTTTGTATTCACTTGTTCCAACATTGTGATAGTAGAAAATAGATGGTGCTTTGAACTCCTTGAGATGACGAGTCTCGAAAAGTTGTATTTTCTGAAAGAATATCCCAATAGGACATACAGACAGACTATGACAAAATAGGACTTATAGTAAAACTAAAACATTCAGACAAATTAGTTCATTCAGTTGAAGTAAGGAAATAAATACATGTAATACTTACTGAAGAAGCAAATTCTTCCATCCTTTTCTGACTATGTTTAGGGATATATCCATTTTGCTGGTGAGATATGGGAATCTACAATAGCATTGATTACAGTCAGACTACAATATACATTCAAACCATCTCATTCAATTAACTCAGAAGAACCAAATTCATCTGTTTTAATCTGAGTAGGGATATAACATACACTTTGCTAAGATATTGGAGTTTGCAATTACAATGAATACAATCAGCCTAGAACACATAGTTACTACTCAGAAGAGAAGATACATTGTAACATTCCTACATAACATCTAGATTGAATTTGTAGTACTTACTGTAAACCGTAATCTTTCGTTGAGATCTTGATAGAACTTTTCACGTAAGAGAAATCGACAAGCTTTTCGATTCCGGTCGCTTATTTCCATTCCATGAGAGCAGTAACCCCATCGCTTCACACATTTATCTGCACATTGTAATCGTTCTTGAAATATCCTTTTTCTGTTGTCTCTGGTACTCATTGTGAAGTTATGAACTGAATTGAAAAGGCATATTCGATCGAAGGTTTTATAACAAGTAGAAGTGTTGACGTGGTTCATTAATTTTGTGACCTAATGATATATATAAACAGATTTCGCGAATATCAATTTCGCGAAATTCACTTTCGCGAAATTCAATTTCGCGAAAGTTGACTATATAATATATATAATGTGTAATTTTTGCGAAATTCAATTTCGCGAAAGTTGACTATATAATATATAATGTGTAATTTCGCGAAATTCACTTTCGCGAATTCCAATTTCGCGAAAGTTGACTATATAATATATATAATGTGTAATTTCGCGAAATCCAATTTCGCGAAATTCACTTTCGCGAAATTCAATTTCGCGAAAGTTGACTATATAATATATATAATGTGTAATTTTTGCGAAATTCAATTTCGCGAAAGTTGACTATATAATATATAATGTGTAATTTCGCGAAATTCACTTTCGCGAATTCCAATTTCGCGAAAGTTGACTATATAATATATATAATGTGTAATTTCGCGAAATTCACTTTCGCGAAATTCAATTTCGCGAAAGTTGACTATATAATATATATATAATGTGTAATTTCGCGAAATCCAATTTCGCGAAATTCACTTTCGCGAAATTCAATTTCGCGAAAGTTGACTATATAATATATATAATGTGTAATTTCGCGAAATCCAAATTCGCGAAATTCACTTTCGCGAAATTCAATTTCGCGAAAGTTGACTATATAATATATATAATGTGTAATTTTGCGAAATTCACTTTCGCGAAATTCAATTTCGCGAAAGTTGACTATATAATATATATATATAATGTGTAATTTCGCGAAATTCACTTTCGCGAAATTCAATTTCGCGAAAATCTGTTTACTATTTTCGCTTCATTGATTCTGTTGGATACGCCACTATTCTTCAATACTCTGTATAAGAAGCTTGCTCAGTGTAATTTTCCTTTTCATCACTTAGTCCTGCTCCTGATGCCTACTTATATACAGATTGAGATTTTGGGGCAATCGAGCGTTGATACCATAAGGCTTGTATGCTTCAGCTAGAATTCTGTTAGCCGGCTACTCGCGATTAAGTTCGTTGAGTGTCGCTGTGTTCAGGCTGTCGTGTGGACAAGCGCCTTGGCAATCGACCTGAGTGTTTTCCTAGGCTTGCCTATGGAATTCTCCTGTTTGGTTTGGCTTAACCATTCCATAACAGTCTCTTGCCCAGTAAATAGAGGAATGAGCAAAAAAAAAGAACGCCCAATGGACAGATGGAGGAATTGTACTAAGGTAGGTATAGGTAAGTATTCGTTTTGAAGAGAATATAAAGAAAATGAATATATGTATTGTTTTGAATAAATGTAGTATGTATCATTTATTCTCTCAAAGATTGATGAATGATAACAGGGTTCTCTTTACCAAAAGTATTTTGTCATGATTTTATCGAAAGATTGTGTATTATATATCACTTCACAGTCTTTTCCATATTTTGAAGATATCAGTTAAAATGTGATGCTAGCAAGTCTACTAGTTTAATTTAATTAAAGGATCCATGGGTGCTTCACCGCTTCATGGAATAATTCTCAATATACTGATTACTCATGATGATCTCTCACAGTGCAATCAGGAGTGTTAATAAAGTACTGAGAATAAGTATATGTACAATTATTATAAAGTGTAGTAAGAGATCATCAGGTGTGTTAATAAAGTACTGAGAATAAGTATGTGTACAATTATTATAAAGTGCTGTAAGAGATCATCAAGAGTGTTAATAAAGTACAGAGAATAAGTATATGTACAATTATTATAAAGTGTTGTAAGAGATCATCGAGAGTGTTAATAAAGTACAGAGAATAAGCATATGTACAATTATTATAAAGTACTGTAAGAGATCATCAGGAGTGTTAATAAAGTACTGAGAATAAGTATATGTACAATTATTATAAAGTACTGTAAGAGATCATTAGGAGTGTTAATAAAGTACTGAGAATAAGTATATGTACAATTATTATAAAGTACTGTAAGAGATCATTAGGAGTGTTAATAAAGTACTGAGAATAAGTATATGTACAATTATTATAAAGTACTGTAAGAGATCATTAGGAGTGTTAATAAAGTACTGAGAATAAGTATATGTACCATTATTATAAAGTGTAGTAAGAGATGGTCAGGAGTGTTAATAAAGTACTGAGAATAAGTATATGTACAATTATTATAAAGTGCTGTAAGAGATCATTAGGAGTGTTAATAAAGTACAGAGAATAAGTATATGTACAATTATTATAAAGTGCTGTAAGAGATCATCAAGAGTGTTAATAAAGTACTGAGAATAAGTATATGTACAATTATTATAAAGTGCTGTCAGAGATCATCAGGAGTGTTAATAAAGTACTGAGAATAAGTATATGTACAATTATTATAAAGTACTGTAAGAGATCATTAGGAGTGTTAATAAAGTACTGAGAATAAGTATATGTACAATTATTATAAAGTACTGTAAGAGATCATTAGGAGTGTTAATAAAGTACTGAGAATAAGTATATGTACCATTATTATAAAGTGTAGTAAGAGATGGTCAGGAGTGTTAATAAAGTACTGAGAATAAGTATATGTACAATTATTATAAAGTGCTGTAAGAGATCATTAGGAGTGTTAATAAAGTACAGAGAATAAGTATATGTACAATTATTATAAAGTGCTGTAAGAGATCATCAAGAGTGTTAATAAAGTACAGAGAATAAGAATATGTACAATTATTATAAAGTGTAGTAAGAGATCATCAGGAGTGTTATTAAAGTACAGATAATAAGTATATGTACAATTATTATAAAGTGCTGTAAGAGTTCATCAAGAGTGTTAATAAAGTACAGATATTAAGTATATGTACAATTATTATAAAGTGCTGTAAGAGATCATCAAGAGTGTTAATAAAGTACAGAAAATAAGTATATGTACAATTATTATAAAGTGCTGTAAGAGATCATCAGGTGTGTTAACAAAGTACAGATAATAAGTATATGTACAATTATTATAAAGTGCTGTAAGAGTTCATCAAGAGTGTTAATAAAGTACAGATATTAAGTATATGTACAATTATTATAAAGTGCTGTAAGAGATCATTAGGGGTGTTAATAAAGTACAGAGAATAAGTATATGTACAATTATTATAAAGTGCTGTAAGAGATCATCAGGAGTGTTAATAAAGTACAGAGAATAAGTATATGTACAATTATTATAAAGTACTGTAAGAGATCATCAAGAGTGTTAATAAAGTACTGAGAATAAGTATATGTACAATTATTATAAAGTGCTGTAAGAGATCATCAGGAGTGTTTATAAAGTACTGAGAATAAGTATATGTACAATTATTATAAAGTGTATTAAGAGATCATCAGGAGTGTTAATAAAGTACTGAGAATAAGTATATGTACAATTATTATAAAGTGCTGTAAGAAATCATCAGGAGTGTTAATAAAGTACTGAGAATAAGTATATGTACAATTATTATAAAGTCCTGTAAGAGATCATCAGGAGTGTTAATAAAGTACAGAGAATAAGTATATGTACAATTATTATAAAGTGCTGTAAGAGATCATCAGGAGTGTTAATAAAGTACAGAGAATAAGTATATGTACAATTATTATAAAGTACTGTAAGAGATCATCAAGAGTGTTAATAAAGTACTGAGAATAAGTATATGTACAATTATTATAAAGTGCTGTAAGAGATCATCAGGAGTGTTAATAAAGTACTGAGAATAAGTATGTGTACAATTATTATAAAGTGCTGTAAGAGATCATCAAGAGTGTTAATAAAGTACAGAGAATAAGTATATGTACAATTATTATAAAGTGCTGTAAGAGATCATCAGGAGTGTTAATAAAGTACTGAGAATAAGTATGTGTACAATTATTATAAAGTGCTGTAAGAGATCATCAAGAGTGTTAATAAAGTACAGAGAATAAGTATATGTACAATTATTATAAAGTGCTGTAAGAGATCATCAGGAGTGTTAATAAAGTACAGAGAATAAGTATATGTACAATTATTATAAAGTGCTGTAAGAGATCATCAGGAGTGTTAATAAAGTACTGAGAATAAGTATGTGTACAATTATTATAAAGTGCTGTAAGAGATCATCAAGAGTGTTAATAAAGTACAGAGAATAAGTATATGTACAATTATTATAAAGTGCTGTAAGAGATCATCAGGAGTGTTAATAAAGTACAGAGAATAAGTATATGTACAATTATTATAAAGTACTGTAAGAGATCATTAGGAGTGTTAATAAAGTACAGAGAATAAGTATGTGTAAAATTATTATAAAGTGCTGTAAGAGATCATCAAGAGTGTTAATAAAGTACAGAGAATAAGTATATGTACAATTATTATATGCATGGAACTAGCAAGTCTACTAGTTTAATCTAATTAATGAATCCATGGGTTCTTTACCATTTCGTTGAGTAGTTCTCAATATACTGATTACTCATGATGATCTCTCACAGTGCATGGAACTAGCAAGTCTACTAGTTTAATCTAATTAAAAGATCTATGGGTGCTTTACAACTTCATGGAATAATTCTCAATGTACTGATTACTCATGATGATCTCTCACAGTGCATGGAACTAGCAAGTCTACTAGTTTAATCTAATTAAAGGATCTATGGGTGCTTTACCACTTCATGGAATAATTCTCAATTTTAAAGTAATTTTGTAATAAAACTGATCTTTCATTCAACATATTAATTTCTCCAACAAATTTCAATCTTACATATATACAAAAAAACGAAAATAAAATCCTTAAAATTCTTAACCATTCAAGAGCTTCAACATTACAAAAACATCAAATCTTCAAACAAATAACTTTGTACATAAACACTTTCTCATATATATTCAATGTTTCAAATATATAACAATCTCCGGAAAATCAACCCCTCGGTGTCCCAGATATTAACCCCCTCACTCATCCGGTAATCTCTCGCTCTCCTCGATAATCCGCGAGATCCACTCCGGAAAACCAACCAGCCCTCGATGTCCCAGATATTCACCCCCCACTAATCCACCGATAATCCGCGACGATTCGGCCGACTAATCCGCGACGATTCCCCCGACTAATCCCGCGATAATCCGCGTTTAATCGGATGACTCATCCCCCACTAATCGGATGACTCATCCACAGATAATCCGCCGATTACGCCGGGAGCGGATCCGTACCCCCTCGAATTCAACCCCCTACTCTACACCACAATTTCCCCCCAAACCCCAACATCTCATTCAACTCCACCCAATTCAATCTACACCCCTAGCCAATTTAATTCGCAACCCCCTTTTTCTATCCCCCCGCTAGATCCGTCACTTTTTTGTGTAGATCTGCTCTCTACATACTACTGTTATCTTGAGGTGTTGACTGATGTTCTAAAAAAGAATCAATGAGATTGACCCACTAGAAGCTGAGATATAGCCAGCCAAACACAATTCTACCTAATAAAGAATCAGAGGAAAACCCTTCGAAAATCCCGAAAACTGTGACGTATAAAATCGACTTAATGTTCATGTGCCGGAGTTGCGCACCCTTACTGCCGTTACGTATAATGATTGTTTTGGCTACGAGATGTGAAACGCTTCTCGCGATAGTAAATAATTTACAGACTAGCTCTGGTTTCTCAGGAAAATCAAGCAAACATTGTGTGGTAAAGGCATTTGCCCACAACCCCTCGCCATGATTTTTCAAAACAGAAGAGCAGATTTTGACTATTGTGCTTCAAATTTTAACTCGATCTCCACGGATATGCTCCGAAGATCCTCTGTTCAACGAACGGCGCGTGTATAGTCTATATGCGACATCCGCGATTGCAGTTCGTTTAGAATAAAAAATGGGAATGTGAATTTTTGTTCATTCATCATTTTTCTACTGTGTATCTACTGCAGCATTCAGTTGATTTTCATGATTATCGTCACTATTAACAAACTGTAAGTTCACTACAGCCATAATCTTAAAAAGAATAACTTGACCGTGCTGCTCTTGCTGTAAGAAAACGATAACTTTTGATTTTTCTATTGATCTATTATCTTATCTATGATTATTTTTTATGATTAATATAATAATCATAATGCATATTATAGAAAATAATAATATAACTGCGTATAGAATAAATGATGTAACTAATATAATTTGAAGAAAATTCCAAATGATAACCGAGATTGATTTAATTGATTCCATTTATTAGCTATAGTTAAAAAAATCTGAACAACGCTAAATATGAGTTTGAATAGGGAAGCTAAGTAGGAGAACAACAAAACTGAGCTGAACTAGCAAGATAGCGGAATGTTGCGAAATAATAGATGCGTGTAATTATTTTATTCTAAAACTAATCTCAGAGCAATCTTATAATTCTCAGAGCAATGATTGTTAGGCCCAATTTGATTGTTCTATACTTCCAGGGATTAAACCAATTAAAACGCCGTGATTGTTATAGGAGAGCGCATTAGTTGACTTAATTGACCAATGGCACATAAGTCGATTTCATACGTCATATATTGATGATTACAAAAACACTTATGTTTTTTGGTAGACCTGTGTTTGGCTGGCTATATCTCAGCTTCTGGTTGGTCAATCTCTTTGATTCTTTTTTTAGAACATCAGTTAACACCTCAAGATAAATAATAAATTATAATATTATTATGCTTTCTCTATTCTTTAAGCTAGGGTAAAAAGAATATGAAAACGAAAAGTGCTGCTATGAAAGTTATGACAGGCATTTCAAAATAGGGAAGTTGGCATATAACACATATTTTACCTATCAAAGTTATCCTTCACATCATTCCATGACATATGCCTAGCTCACTGCTACCACATCGGCAGTAGTCTTAGTCAGACGAGACTCAAGGCTAGGGCTGAGACTGTGTAGCTGATACCCAAAGTGGTGCACGATCTGCTGAACATCTCACACTACGGGGCTTCTTTCTAACTCACTGAAAGAATTAGCACTTTCTCCTTGACTCTGCAATGGTAGAAATTTTAGCCCTAGAAATATTAGCACAATTTAAGCAGCCAGCCAAATTAAACATCAATTTATAGATGCACAAACAAGTCTAATAATGTAAAAAGTATCACAATATGCTATATAAAAACCTGAGAGTTGCTAATGAGGTACTTTATGACAGGGGGCCGAGACCAGGCCCGGCGAAGTCTCTCGTTCAAGACGAGATACTCGGCCGCCAGTGAGCTGACTCGGTAGGCCGAGGACAATAAAAAATAGATTGCGAGAAGAGATAGAGCATGGGCAAAGCCTTAGTCTATCTTTAAATAATATACATTAGATAACAAACAATATTATTTAAATAATAAATAATATTATTTATTATTTATATAATATTATTTATAATTTAAATAGTATTATTTATAATTTAAATAATATTATTTAAATAATATTATTCATTATTTACATAATATTGTTCATTATTTAAATAATACTATTTAGTCAATAAATCATATTATTAAAATATTATTGATTATTATTTAAATAATATGATTTATCATTTAAAACTATTTAAATAATAAACCATATTATTTAAACAGTTTTAAATAACTTTGCATTGTCAAAAGGTAACAACTTCAAAAAAAATACATCATGCATTTCTGGCAAAAGTAGTAAAACCAATGTTTACTTATTTTGAAAGAATTGTTGTCAGCATATTTATTAAGCTATCAAGAAAAGTTCTAAACGAGCCAGCTAACTACCAAGAGTAAAACGTTACAATGAAAATGTTAGTAAATGACATTATAAGAGAAACATTGTCTGAACATTGCTGTAACATTCATTTGAGAGCAGATACGATGTTGCGCTATAAAGTTTCTTTGCATTGGGATTCAAGTTATATGATTGTATACACACCAACATTCCAAAGTAACTTTCCTGTAAAATTGCCTGAACATTCATTTGAAGGTAAAAATTGTGTTGCACAATCACGTTCTAGTAAGTGCACACTCCATGTCAATGTCATATAAGCATTTATGCACAAACATTCTAAAGTAATCTTCTTGGAACAGTGCTGAGTTATTGGACAACAATGTTCTTTAGAAATGTTATGATAATGTTAGTGAAGTTTATTTCTGTAAAATTATATAGAACTTTACAAAAATATTTTTGCAGGACATGTTCTTTCATTTCAAATTCTTGCAACACTGTTGTAACATGATACAATAATGATCACTAGATAGCGTCTGCAGGACATTATGAAAGCCTTTGCTTGGAATGTTATTTTATGTGTTACGTTCCAATAATATTTTGGTTAGTTGGGAAAAGATAGCTAAACAGTTGATAAACTCCTGATTTTTCAACTGTTGTTCAATCTTTATTTAAAAAGTTACATAAATTTTACAGTGAAAGCTGGTGCATTCACATTATCTGTTATCACAATTGGGTTTTTTAGACAGATATTAGAGTTTTGTAACATTTAGTATCAACCTACAAGCTAAAGGTCAAAGGGTTGAAATACGGGTTTTAATCTATTCAGTAAATGTTTTAACGGTTTGACCAGTGCTGAGATTTTATTTTTTATTTTGCTTCTTGTATGGTCCTTCAGATAATCGCTTACCAAAAGCTAGGCCATAAATTCTATTTTTGTACTAATTTTCCTTGTTTTCAAGCATAACAGTCTAGATAACCAAATATGTAATATAAAAGTTTTCTACCACAATCTTGTTTGTAAAGTTAGAATGATATAAATCTACATATCAGTGATTCAATCCTTTGGTTAACACAGCGTTAAGTGCTGTAGTAATCCGTCACCAAAATATTATTTTGAGGATAAGCTAGTTTATTGTTTTCTCCTAGGGATTTTTAAGTAGAAGTAGAATGTTCTCTGTTTTTATATTAAACTTAAAGGTTTTGCCATGCTATTGGTACATATGTAACTTACTTAAAAATCACTAGAGCTAGCAGTTCACCTTAATATTTAAAATTTTATGTAATTTATTAGTCAACTAATCTAGCAATATAGCAATTTCAGTGTTCAATAAGTCAGTAGTCAATATTCCTCTAAGTACAGGTCGGGCTTTAGAAATGATCAAAATAATTTGCTTGACTCACACTAATGATGCCAACTTTATAAATGATGTTGTCCTTTTAGAAAAAAAACATTCTCCTTCACAAACATAACAATAGGTCACATATAATTTTGGGTAACTCCAATCATTGCGGCTAGTTAACATAAAAATATGATAATTTATTTATGACAGTTTAGGTAAACTTTTGTTATTAATTTTTCGTTGTTACGGATTCTGTTCTGATTAATCTTTGCTTTCTACTTCAACATGAAATATTGTCTGGCTTTGTTATTACTGTGAAAAAATCAGCAAAAGTACTTGACCTGTTAGGAAGTTGAAGCCAAAGAACCAGAAAGGTTTAAAAGCTTTCCTTTCATAAAAAATCCTTCAGCTATAAGCCGTCTTTTGTGTATGATGATGTAGGCATGTATTCAAAGACTGCGACATAATTAGTTTCTATGTACCTCTTGAACATTCATCAGAAGACAGGTTTATGGTGTTCAGCAAAAAATGTACAGTGGTAAATATTGATAGTTCTGTTATTGCCAGAATAGATTTCAGCAATCTTTGCATGAGTGCAGCAACAAAGGCAAATGGTGATATTTTAATGTTTTTGTATGTAATGAGGATATTAATTATTATATTAAAATATTTGCAAAGAAGCCGATCGAGTTCTCCTAATTACTTTCTAAGAATCAAACCACTTGAGTACAAAGCAATGAGAGTATATATTTTGAGAATAAGTACTATATACATAAGAGTGCAGTACAATACGCAATGAACATGTGAATAACTGCAGTGTTTGAGACTTCCAGGTGCTCTGCCTTCTATTGCTTCTGCAGCGTCTTATAATAGTTTACTATCCTGGTTAGGTTCTGTCTTTTAGTTGTAGAGCCGACTCGGCAGCCAACTCGGCAGCCAACTCTAAACATACTTAGAGCACTACCGTTATACATACTAGAGCACTAAGTCAGGGCTCGGTCTAGTCCTGGCATCAACTGCCTCGGTGTAGGTGCTCCGCCCGCTCTCGGCCATTGCCCGGCAATCGGTCACCACTTTCTTTCCCTCAGTGGAGACTCTGAAGGCCACTCACTCAGTGTCAGGGTGAGATATTAGCAAAGCCCAGTGCCAAAGCTGTCAAGTTCCATACCTGAAGTGTTGACTGTCTGATTCTGCAAATAATTGGCCATCCTCCTAACTTTCAGGATCAGACTCACTAGCGGTTCAAATTGCCAGCTCTTGCCAGCAATAGCTGTCCTCTAGTAACTGTCAAGCTTGCTTTTCCTAACAGCTGTACAAGAACTGGCCAGTGAGCAGGCATCCTAGAATCTAAGCCAGACAGTCTGAGCATGACAGAGGCAAATGAGTCTGAGACAAATTCGGACTGGCTTGGTTGTGGAAAGACGATCTTGGATCGCCGAGTCAGCTTTAGCTCCAGCGACTATATTGATCTTTTTAGCTGCATGTTTCTTTAGGCTCCTGTCTGTTTATTCTGACCCGCATGATTTTCCGCTCTACGCAAGGCTGGAGAGTTTGGGTCAAAGGGGATACATGGCTTCGGAAATCGTATTTTTCTGATAAAGGTCGGCAGGCCGTCATTGTGTCTTCAAGAATGTTGTATAGTTGTTTTTGCTTATTAAGTGGATAGCACTTTTATACTTGCTCCCTCCATGTGCTCCTCAGCGCAACATCATCTGGCTACGTGAAACATGCTGCCACCAATGGAAACACACGGACATGGTGAAGCGCTGTAGATCGTGCTGTCTCTAAATGCTGTCTTCGATCAACGTCTCCAAATGCTGATGACACTGCCACACAGTCTACGAGTACCTGACTCGCCATGCGCGACCTCGATTACTCTCATTAAGGTGGCATCAACAACAAAGAGCTTTGTCCAAATGAAATCCTTTATGGTAGGCTAGGTAGACATCGTCTCCAACTCTACTACTTCAATTATCGTTGGCAAGTAATTTTCTCTGAAGTTTTTTGTGTGATTTTTATATTTTTAATCGTTTAATTTATAATGATTTGTAGTGGCAATAGTAAATAGGTTTTTAAGTTTTCAGAAATTTTCCGATCATTTTTGATACGCGTATGTGCTTTTGTACAAGTTTGTGGAGTTTTTGTGAAGCTGTAGGAGCGTTCTTGATAGTTAAAATTTGCCTGAGCATGATTTAATGATTTAATTTAAGTTTTTTTGGTTTGTTTTTGACTTTTAAAACCAGCTGATGACTTTACACTTAAGACTAGCTTTTTTTTTTTGGCATAGGTTATTTTGGTTTAGCATTTTTTGATTAATTTTGAAATATCAGATTTTTGCTTGGTTGAGAAGTCGATGTGTGAGATTTAGTTTGAGCTGTTATAAGCAGTTATATCAAGTAATCACACCATCTGCAGACTGTTCATGAACTGCCCTCTTATTTAGAAACGATAGGTGTAAACAGTTGCATCAAATAATCATGCAATCTACAGATTGCTTAGTCAGATGCGCAATAATTCTTTGGGGTATCCTATGACCATAATTTTTCACTGACAATGATGTGAAATTCTACAAGCAAAGCTTGTAATTTGTGTAATCTTTGTTTGGTAAGAGACATTGACATTAAACTTGGTCTCAAAATCGCAGCACAACAGAAGCGTTCATTTTATATGAACTATGTGGCTTTAATAAATTTGAAGATTATTGTGTAACGATTATTATCTGCTACCAATCGTCTTTTCTGGCATGATAGATATAGAAATTGTAGCAAGTAGCAAAATTCTAACAAGAACTACATTAGACACTTAGTTCATGATATAGCAAATCTCTTGGAAGACAAACTTATCTATTATTCAAGTATGACACATTTTACATCATTCAACAGATTAGAATGAGTTCACATTAATGACAAAAAGACTTTTGCAAACAAGCAATCTTTGAACTATAGGAACCAGTGTTATTCTGAAGTCTCTTCCCTGATCCACTCGTCCATCATCTCATTCTGCTGTACAGTTAACTCTGCTTTCCAGCCTCCTGATATGCCTAATTTAAAAAAAATTGGAAGTCATTTTATTTCACATATAAAATTTATACTTAGCGCCCGATGAAATCTAGTTTTTGGTACATATATAACACAAGCTCCTTGCACTTGTTGAATACAAGTTCTATGCTGCAGTCAGTGTTAAATTAATTATGAGTGCAGCACTTGCTGAATAGAAGCGCAATGAGCCTATTAAATTCATGTTCAGTTTATTGAACATAGTTAAGGGGTAAGCTCTTTCACACAACCTGCAAGCATAGTGAGACTTTTTTCTTACCAGGGTGTGGTGGTGGAAATGTCTAAAACTAGACGAAAACATGTTGCAAATCTATTTTTGCTCACAAAAATTTTGCGAAGTAATAAACTCTTTTGATAATATAAATATAATGCTTTCTTAGAGTCAAACCTTTGCTTATAATTGCGTTAACATGGGAAATGCTTAACTTGCAGAAGTAAAGAAGTAAAGAATAACGGTAAGCATTTCCATTAATAAAGTTGAGCATGAAGTTGATTAAATACTAACACTATACCTTTCCTCTAGTAAAGTTATTAGCTAACAACAATATGCCTTGTTAAGGAAAAAGTTGACTAACTAATAATGGTTTACCTTTTCTATAGTGAGGTCGAGTAACTATCGGATTTTCCTTTCTGTTCTGGAAACCATTTTTTGCCACAACTGCATTCACTTGTGCTTGTGTGAGTTCCATGCCCAAGAACTTAACAAGCATCCAGACATTTTTTTCTAAATGCTGCAAAAATCACATAATACATAGGAGATCTATAACTACGTCATGATATGCATTAGTCAAAACCGCAAATAGATTGTTTTTAAACATTGATCAACTAAAACTACAATAACATTTAATAGAGATTACTATACATGTTGTGAAGGGAATAAAGGAATTATCAGCAATAAACATGTAGTTATTCTAGCACAGAGAACAATATAAGTTTTAAGCTTACGACCACACAAAGCTCTACTTACCTATTTTCTATGTATTTATCAGCACAATAAGTCTTATTTTAAGTTTACGTATTTGACAAAACGAAGTAAGTGTTAAAACTACTAAAACCAGTAATAAAAATAATGCATGAAATCATGAGTTTAAATGGTGTTAATACATTAAAACATTAATATTGTATACTTTTCGACATTGACACCAAATAGTAAAAGTTGATACCATTGAGTACTTCTATAAACTAAATAATAAAAACCAACTAGCTGGTTGTCGACAGAATATAACTGGTAGTTTTGTAATAGTGAAATGGGCAAATAGTGAAATAGTAAAATTGTAAAATTATTACACCAACAGTGGCACACACTTTGACTGCTTTAAGTGGAAAGTAGTATATTTCAATATGACCAACATAGTTCAGTGTTGAATTAACCAATGGTCCTAAATGATTTCTTCTCAGCCTGTTTTTTTTCTGAATCTATTAATTAATTATTACTCTATTATTAATTCTTAGTATACTATTAATTAATAATTATGGTTTCAGAATGGCAGTAAACACATATTAAAATTGCTAGCCTTTAAAAATAACTATCATCTGCTGTGCCATTCTGTCAGCAGCTAACATGAAGTGCGACTGATGATAATTTGATGACAGGCAATTTGAGATTGCTTAAATAGCTATACGGTGTAGAATGCTCTTTCAGGTCATTTGAAATATTGTGAAATTTTTCAAAGCGTTTTATTTCTATCTATAGTAATTAGTATGTTTGGTACCAGCTAAAGACATATTAATAATGCTTTGCTGAAGATGAATGACTTGTATGTATTGCAAAACCAAACTCTCAACTGTATACATTATAAGTGAATGACAAGCAAAAAAAAATTACTCACACCTTGATCTCTACATCAAGTATAGCATATCATTATTCAAAACGAAAGATAATTCAAACCCAGCTAGTATTCATAGCAAAGGTCAATAATTAACAAATGAGAAACTCACCTGTTGCAAGTCTTCAAATTGTAAACAATGAACGTTTGGCTCTTTAAGATGCTTTCTCCATTTTTTCATGTGGGCAAAGTAGCTTCCACAGAGAACTGTAAATAAAATGATGAAATGCATTTTCAAATATAACTATACTAGCAAGTATTTTATTTGAGGATATGCTAAAATCTTAAAAGTAATCAGGTATGAGATGCACATAAAATTGGTAAGCAAGTTTATAAATTGCTGGTAAAAGTAGTTTATGCATCTTGTTATTATGTCAAACCTAAAATTAGGGTATCCTTTTTGGCAGTTTGCCAGTCACAAGGATTTAACGAAACGTTTGAAATATTATTATGCTTATCTCATATGTAGCGAGCTAAAAATTAGTAGGCTAAAAAGTGTAGAAATAGGATACCTAATTAGTACTACCTGAATTGTTAAAGGTTAATAACCAAATATTTTGTTTGAATAAGGCTAACAACAGTAAACTTATAATACAAATAAACATTTTATTATAAAGAGATTTATGATGCCATCACAATTTTTTTAATTTCACAAAATGCTAGAAATACAAGTAGATAAATAGTATATAGCATTCATAAACACATTCAACCGTGACATGAAATACATAATTCTAGAACTCTGTAATTTACCAACTGTATTTTAACATGCCACAGATTCTATTTTACATATTCTATAATATGCAAATATATAAACACGCATAATTATATCCTAATAAAAAATGAGTAATAATAAAATTTCAAACTCTGCAGCATACATTAATTTCGTTTTCCTACTATTTGACTCTATGATTTTATTTCTGAGCTTAAGTCTCCGATTTAGTTACTTCAACTTCTACATCAGTCGCTGTTATTATTTAATTAGGCTTTTGAATGTAGAGTTTTATATACTTAATCAAAATATTTTTACTTTTTCTGCTTTATTTTATCTTTTAGTCTTCAATGACTTTATAATAAATTCATACAGACATCATGCCATCTTTTTCCAAACAATTGGCGGTTTGTTTAAAAATTTTAGTTCTCTCTTCAATATCAATGGTGTACAACTTAAAACTCACTTTAATGTTACTATTTTAACATGTCACAGCTTAAGCTTACCGTTTCCTTCCATAAACCAGTTGAGAAAATCAAACCAGCTGGTTGATGCCAGAAGATAACCCATAGATTTGTAATAGTGAAATGCGCTGCAGGCGACATCCTTAGGGTTCCTTCTACAGTATATTACCTGTAGTGCCAAATATACACAGTATATACACAGTACTCTCATGGATTCTCAATATTAGAATATGCTGTTTTTATTTCTAAAAAAGAAATAATGAGAATTTAAAGTGTTGTAGAGATGTAGTAATGAAATATAATTTTTTTGTATGTTGCATGATTATCATGCATTATGTAGACAGCCCTGTGTAAATATTAACTCATCTAGAAAAGATTAATTGTAATGAGTAAGGTTATCTTTAAAAAAAGGATTTCATTGATTTTTGATTCCTTTTTAATAGTAAGTTATTGCAGTGCTGCACAAATATAATTTATTTATTGGTGTTGCCAACCACCCTTTTGATTTCTACTGATCTAATGCAGTGTCATAGAAACTTCTAAATCAGATTTAAACGCTAAAATTTTGCTTAAAGACTGCTTTCTGTGGCACAATTTTTGGTTGGTAATTAAAAATAAAAAGCCATGACTTCAAACTTGATGTCTGCTGTTTTCTATTACACATCAATGTGCTATGATCATTGGTTCGTGATATACTAAGGTACTTATTCTATTTAGTTTTTGCGTTACTGTTAAAGATCTATGTAGTAAATTGGAACAACCTGTTGTTTAATAACTGGGGTTTTTCATTACAATCAAATTTGAATTTATAATTGCATTTATAATTTCTAAATTAAATCTTGCTACTTATAAACCACTGCTA
This sequence comes from Watersipora subatra, assembly GCF_963576615.1. NCBI lineage: Eukaryota > Metazoa > Bryozoa > Gymnolaemata > Cheilostomatida > Watersiporidae > Watersipora > Watersipora subatra. Next base: position 12,927,024 of record NC_088717.1, read on the forward strand.
ATTGACTACATATATATATATATATATCAAGCAAACTATATGATATTGAGTACCCTTGTACAAAAATTATAGATTGAGATGAAAAAACCAGATACACAAAAATGGATTGAAGCTATGGTAGCTCATGCTATAATTTAGTTTGCCACCCGTTTTAATGATATGTTTAAAATCCAATCCTGTTTTAATTCTGTGACCTGCCATATTAGGTAACGACTGATTGCATGCCGTTTTAAGCTTGGGTAAAAAATTTCTAAAACGAGGCTTTTAAAAAAAGATCAGCCTTGAAAAATTCTCTGAAAGTCAATATTTTATACTCCTCGTCTGACTTGCTGTGTTGTCAACTCAGGCAATTATAATGATCTACATATATCTATTTGTACCTAAAACTATCAAGTTTGAAAAAAATATAACTTCGCGATTAGATATCCATTTTCCAAAACACAAAGTAGCTAGACACCGGCATGTTTAGACTAACACAAGACAGGATCATAGAACTCGATATCAGAAAATATATAGTTAGATTAAGGTCTGTCAGGTTAAACAGTCAGCAAAACCTGTAAAGTGTTATTTACAAATTGAATTTAATTGCTATAATTCATTAATATATTTTTTTAAAGTTTGTATTTAAACTAAAATCACACATAGGTACCAAAAATAAAACTGTTTAATGAACCAGAAAAGAGACTAAAGAAAGAATTCTTGAGTTACTTTGATTCGATCTGTCCAAACTTGCGCTGGAAGCTCATCGTAAGTAAAATGTGTGAGAAATACTCTCCGAACGATGCTTGTTTCCAAATAACTGTTCTGGATTTTTCCGTTGTAGTTAAAGTTACCTAAAAAATTGTATATAGTAAAAAAGATAAAAGCAAGAGATAACGAGTCAGTACCCTGAGAAGAGCAGGAAGTGTGAAAGGAGTGGGTCATGACAGGAAAGGTTTGATCATGAAATTAAATAAAGATAACAGACACTAAAGAACAGCTATTGAAATAGAAGGCGACCAGTATTGAGATACAGTGTTTCGAATTCAAAATTGTTTGTTTATTGACTAACATAATAGAATGGTAAGCAAAACATGAGGTATGAGCAAAACACAACATGAAGAGTTTAATAAAATGAACAGGGAAACATGGTGAACAGGCGTAAAAGGTGTAGAGTTAAAGCATAAGGTAAATGAAAACCCTAGGCCGTGAGAGAACATGAATAAAACAGGAGACCTCTGACATTACAAAAAGCCTTTTGATGTCAAATTGCTGAACATTTTCAGAATGCTCCAAAGCTGAGTAGAACATAAAAGAGTATAGACAATAATGTAAACGTCGTTTTATATAAAACTTCATTTCCGCTGGCGGTGTACGTTCAAAAAACTTGCATGCACGTGCATTGAGCTGAACTTTTCTAACACTTTTTGAAGCTTAGAACCAGTGCTATAAAATAAATATTGGCTGGAGGACTTTTATATTGGTCTAAACTAACAAAGAACTTTAAATTCTAATAATTATTAAAAAATTACTTATTATTAAAAAGTTAATTATTATTCAAAAAACCAATTTTTTTACCAATTTTACCAATTTTACCAATTACTTGATATACAATTTTGGAGTTTTTTTTAAACATTTAGGAAACGAAAACTTCTAATATATGGGAATCACCAACAAAGTAAAGAATGAAAAAGTACAATTGTAAATAAGTAACCCTAGCTACTTTTTAAGTGGGTTTTTGTAAGGTGAGAGTTAATGTTTCAGTAATATGTTATTAATTGGAGGCGTAACATTTCCGCCACCGCGACTAATTAGCTTGAATGTCATTTTTTAAGCTCTTATTATCTTAAACTCATCTCTGAAGTATATACAGTATATACCTTAGCCATCAGTTAATCACTACCGATCTGTTTCAAACTGACATAGGTCTGCTGTCATCAGGTGTTAACTTCAGAAATATAGAATACAATATGGCTACTAGTGAGTTTGAGAATGACTCATTGATTACATCTCATTGATCAATAGTTAAACAGCATCATACAATGACGTAGTCAACTTCCACCCACCCATAACTGAAGATAAACTGATAAAAGCACTACATGAAGCAGAAAAACATATGCTTACCTCAAATACCAACAAGAAACAATCACCAGCAATCACCAGAAACAATCACCAACATCACAATATATATATATATATATATATATATATATATATATATATATATATATATATATATATATATATATATATATATGTATATATATATATATATATATATATATATATATATATATATATATATGTATACCCGTATGTACATATGTATGTATGTACGTATGTATATACATATTATAAACATATGTATCTATGAATATATGTATGTATATATGCATGTATATATGTATATATGCATGTATATATATGTATATATGTACGTACATATGCATATACAAATGTATATACATATGTATATAGGTATGTATATTCGTATGTATATTCATATGTATATACGTATGTCCATACATATGCATATATGTATGTGTATATATAAAATATATAATATATATATTTATATATATTTTATTTATATAATATATAATATATATAATATAATATATATATAATATATATATTTATACATATATATATTTAAATATATATATATATATAAAAGTTATACTTATACACATTAGTAAAAAGAGTGCTCAATGTTTTGAGTAAAAACAGGGCTGATATAAAACTATGTGTACTAAAAAACTACAAGTTATGTTAAAACATTTTATTACTTAAAGTTTCGTGCATTTGTCTTGCACTCTTCAGATAAAATGTTAAAAATAAATATTCTACTAGCAGTAATTTTGTATAAAAGCTAAAAGCCAGAGTCTTAAGTAATACTGTTTCTTAGCAGGTATTTACTGGCATGACGGCAACTGGATAGCATTTCATTGCGCTCCATATATATATATATATATATTATATATAATATATATATATATATATACCCAATTAGACACACTTTTAAAATATAATGCTACTATTAGTGCAATTCTATACCTTCTAATAACTGGAACAATCTTGGAAGACGAGAATCAAGAGCACAAAAAGCCACCGGTTTCCTTGTCTCTGATTGGCTTTGACCAAATATTGTCTCAAGAAGTCCAGCGGTAAGTATAGTTCTTGTAAATTTAAAGGTACATTTCTTTTTTTTACCATTGTTGGTTCATCTATACATTTCAAAAATTCTAGGATGTGTAATTTTAATGTCCGCAACTCGCAAACACCGCTAAGCTTTTTTTATCAGTGTTGCAGTGGTCAAAAGGTTTCTAAGTACAATAAAACACTGTAATATTCCGTTTCACTAGAAAGAACTTGCCGAGCAATGAAATTCTGAGATAAATCTAATAATAATTGCTTAGAATCAAGCTAACCCATATTCAGCAACTTGCGACTCTTCAACATAGAGACAACAGTGAATGACACCTTAAAACAAAATACCCCAACTGATTGATGATATAAACCCTCACAAAGCTCAGTGCAATGATGCAATTATGGTAATATTAATATGGTCTAACTTGCTTTTGTTACCGCCCAATAGAAATTCCAAGAAATTTATGACATTGATGGTTGGCTTATTGATTGATGGCTTATTGATTGAGTATATGTGTATATGTGTATATGTGTATATATGTATATATGTATATATGCATATATGTATATATGTATATATGTATATATGTATATATGTATATATGTATATATGTATATATGTATATATGTATATATGTATATATGTATATATGTATATATGTATATATGTATATATGTATATATGTATAAAATTGTTTCCTCACCCCGGATACCCCGTATGGGTGGTTAATTCTGCTCTAACTCGGGTCTCCTACCAGAGACCTGGGAGTTTGAGCACTCGCCTCAAGATCTTAGCTGTTCCCAGTAGCGCACTTTTCTGCAAAACTCAACTGAGTTGATTGCTGTTGGTTTTTGGGCAAGCCACATTTTATGCGCCGGTGTTATTGCGCCCAGTGCCCCAATGACTACTGGGATTACAGTTGTTCTTACATTCCAGCATTTTTCAATTTCTTCTTCAAGAGGGAGATATTTCTCTACCTTTTCTTTTTCTTTGCTGGCTATATTGTAGTCATTGGGTACTGCTATATATATATATATATATATATATATATATATATATATATATATATATATATATATATATATATATATATATATATATATATATATATATATATATATATATATATATATATATATATATATATAGCAGGACTGAAACTAGCAAGACTGTAGAAACTATAGCAAGACTGAAAAGACTGAAACTTTTCAAATTAACCTATTCCACACTCTAGTTAGTTATAACACTCCGCACTTTTTAGAGCGTAGAGTGCTGTTAGCAGTAGGCCTGACCACTTATCTATTATATATATATATATATATATATATATATATATATATATATATATATCTCGAAGTTTGTCTGTATGACCGCACATATGTCTGTACTTTGTTTTGTCCAGTTATAGTTATTAAAGTTTTTGGTATTAAATCTCCGTGTCATGCTGGATTGGAACTCACCAAAATTGCTACTGCAAGTTTTCAAGTGCGCATTTAAGCACTGAGCTATTAATACAGTCCTTAACAATCCATCTCTCTGATTCTATACCGTATACCATATGCACGTGCTAAATGTTCACTTTAGATTGTTAATTAATGAAACCTTTTATATTTCTTTAATTGTTTAAAAACTAAGCTTTTGCAACTCTCACCTATTTTTCAAACTCATATTTTACAAAAAGGGTCATTTTAATTTCCAATATGCCACCACTTTCCTATTTTTTAGTTTTCGTAAAGTTTAATTGCTAAATCAGGAAAGACTGAAACTTTTCATGAGAACAATTGTATTATTTCAAGTAGGAATAGTTTCTACATTCTCTCACTGTTTGGTCAGACAAAAACAAAAACAGTCTGATATATCATTTTTACATTTGTACCAGTTCCAAAAAGTACCAGTATAGTCGTGTTCAAAGTTTTGCTAAATAGCTTCTGCTGGAACAGTAACTTTTATATACACACAACTCTCTGCATGAATTGTTATTATTATGTTGACATATTCAGGATTTTTATTTTGTTTTTTCAGTTCATATTATTTGTATCATTACCGAATCATCTTTAATTGCAATCATAGCAAAACAGACTTAAGTTGCTATTACTTGCTAACAATTTCACTGTTACATTTAAACACCTTTATATTTGTTTTATTTAATTTCTTATTTGATTTGACTTGCATAAAACGTTTTCCTCATGATATGAAGTTTGAAAGTTCTAGTTGTTTGACAAAGTTTGAAACTTTTACGGTTATTTTTATTTTTTCCTAATCTATTTAAACTGCATAATGAACTTTTTCATGACATGAAGTTTGAAATTTAGAATGGTAGCTGTTGTTACATGTTAAATTGAAAAATAATTTCTGTGTTAAGACTTTTATTTTCTAGGCAACGTTAGGCATTCAGCTAGTCTATATAAACGTGTATATAATTATAGTTGATACACATAGGTCACCCGACTAAAACGACACCCAATTAGACACACCTTTAATGTATAATGCTACAATTTTTTGCAACTTCATACCTTCTAATAATTGAAACAGTCGTGGAAGCCGAGATTCAAGAGCACAAAAAGCCACCGGTTTCTTTGTCTCTGATTGGCTCTGACCGAATATTGTCTCAAGAAGTCCAGCGGTAAGTATAGTTCCTGTAAATTTAAAGGTACATTTCTTTTTTTTACCATTGCTGGTTCATCTATACATTTCAAAATATCTAGCATGTGTAATATTAATGTCCGCAACTCGCAAACACAGCTAAGCTTTGTTATCAGTGTTGTAGTGGTGAAAAGGTTTCCAAGTACAATAAAATACTTTGTAATATGCCGTTTCACTAGAAAAAACTTGCCGAGCAATGAAATACTGAGATAAAATCTGATAATAGTTGCTTAGAGTCAAGCTAACCCATATTCAGCAACTTGCGACTCTTCAAGATAGAGACAACAGTGTATGATACCTTAAAACAAAATACCCCAACTGATTGATGATATAAACCCCCACAAAGCTCAGCGATGCCATTATGGTAATATTAATCGAGTCTAACTTGCTTTTTTTACCGCCCAAGAGAAATTCCAAGAAATTTATGACATTGATGGTTGGCTTATTGATTGATGGCATGATAGCATAAGACACGAAACAATTGTAATGCATTTCTTCTCAAATGTGCTTCACACTAAGTTTACAAAAAGTATTATATACATAATGCTAAGTTGCTTGAATAAAATCACAATTCTCATTAGAAATCTCTCTACAAAAAACAATACCTAATTTTTATGGACACGAACGGCTGGTCAGAACTGAATAACCAACTACAATCCCTAACAGCTATTATCACACTCTTCTTCAGTTTTGCAATATATTTGAGTTTATTCTTCCAAGCACCATGAAATTAATTAAAGTAGCTATATTTTCAGCAGTTTTTTGTATGCTAGTTAGTCCTGCACGATTTTTATAATACTTGACAGGCAGATCCTGATATAAGACAGAGTGTTCTCCTATAATTTATAAAATCAATAAATGCCATTTTTCCTTGCGGTCCTAATCTTTACGCTGAAGCTAGTGTGCACATCTAAGTTCAGATTGGGACATAAACAGCAAAACCTATTATAGTGGTCATGTATAATGACTTTGTTATGTCAATAAAATGACTTCATTTAAATGACCTCGGTATACTCAACTCAATACTGCTCTGGAAAATGTTACTTTAAGCTAATTTTGTTAAGAAAGCTCTGCCAAAACAAAACTGGCTAATTATTAATTTGAAACTGAAGTGGAGTTTAGTTAATATATTATAATTACAATGTATACTAGTACAAAAAATATGTAAGTATAACTATGGAAACTATATGTACTATATAGTGTAACAGCGCTTGTATCCAAGCTTTCAGGTTTGCTTGATGGTAGCTCATAATTTTAGGCGTTTTGTTTACTAATACAGTCTAGATAATTTAACCTTTGTCTAGCATTAGGTATCCAGCTATAACAATTTCCAAACATACATATTTTTTTATTTACTATAAATATCTATGATCTCATTTATCTTATGATTTTGTTATTGTTTTCTGAAGTTTAGCCTTCAGTTATTATTCACATGTGTGTTAAGACAGAGCATGCTGTCATTTATGAACAATATATTATGGACATCTACTAGAAAACAATGCATTACACTTACAACTTAAGTTTATTGGATAGTTAGAAACACTGCTGGAAACAGGTCTAATATATTTCTGTTTTTTATGTAATGGTCGTATATAATATTGAAATCAAGCTTTGCTCTCTTTTGCTATTATTGTTCAAACTCTGCCAGTTTCACAATTATCAGTGATTACAAGAATACAGAAATTTGCTACCACAGATCTACACCAACTTGATTCAGTTATACCATTACATAAAGATAATAAATATAGCCTCTGAAAAATTTGCTTGTTGTACTTCAAATATCTACTTTGTACGTGATTGCTTATTATTTTTTTACAAATACAACTACACTGCCCTTATAATAAAAAATCAAGGATTTAGCTGATATGTGAACTAGTTTGATTGAGTGAGTTGCAGCTAGAATAATTGTATTTTCTGCTAAAAATTTGTCAAGTGAACTGTGTTGTTGCCCGTTGACTAAATATTTTAATTTTCGACAAGACCAATTAAAGTTTTTAAAAATATTTTCATTGATTGGCTAAAAGTCTATTAATTTCTACTGGCAGACCCTACTTTCTACCCAAGGGAAAGTTCATTTACCTTTAACACCCATCTGTGATTGGTATTGGTTAATTAAAATGCAAACAAGCTGATGATAATCCCTACCATTTAAGGCTACAGACTGACAGGGTAATAGGTACAAATAATGATTAAAACTGTTCTATGCAGTGGCCATGAACAAGGCGTATTGCATGAAAGTACTATCTACAATGAAACTACAGTCTACATCTATAATGATGACATCTACAATATGTATTGCCTTTTTAACAAACACAGCTTTTTATGTAGGATTTATACTGGAAAACAGAGTAGTGAGGTTTTTGCTGTAGTCCTAAATTATTCATCTATTAAAACATGAAACAGTAAAAAAGTACTTACAAGGCAAGTGAACCAACTATATGATGGTTTAAGAACAGGCATCATTCTTTATTTTAAAATATAAATATTTATAATTTTGCAAGGTGCTGACATCTGACAATGCTAGACATAATCCTTTAATGTACATGTGTGTAGGCATATATACAAGGAAAGAGAATTAGAGATAGAATGAGAACAGAAGAGTTAAATCAGAAGAAAAAATGTAGCAGGAAGGAGAAGGGTGAAATAGATCAAAGAGAAAAGGGTTTAGGTACCCAGATTAATGTTTTGTGCTAATGTAGCTGTGGAATTAAAGGGCATGCTCTACCAGTAGCACCAAAACTATTCCTCGTCTGTTAAAAAATATCCCACAATCCATATTTTAGAAGTTACAACAGAAGAAAGCGAAAAAGAAGCAACAAGCATTTTAGTGCAATTACTCTTACAACCTTTAAAGAAAGCTGTTAGCTGAGAATTAATCTAGTAGTCAAAAATGCTTTATTTAAAAAGGCTAAATACCAGATAACTATTATTTTCGTTGATTTTTAAAAGATTTAATGACAAGAGAGCCGGATTTATATGCAGCATCAGCAGGCATGATAGACTCTGGGTTTATAACAACAGTCATACTCGTTAAACCTAAAATATTTGGCATGATAAAACTTTATATCAATAACAAAGTCTGATGGAAAGACTTAATAAAAATACTCAACTCTTTAGTCTGCTGGTTGGGTACTGTTAGAAAAGCGTGTTATGATTCTCATGGCATAAATCAAGTTGTCTGGTCACAATCATTTTAACATAGGCATAGAGTTACCAACAGCCATACACTTTAAAAATCAGTGTCTGGTTTTTTGTCATACAACTGTTATTTTTAAACAAAACTTGCTGATAAGTATATTTCTGTGCTATATTAAACCACAAGAACCAACTACTATTATTAATGTTTATTTACCTGATTTAGGGTAGGTAGCAATTATGACATCATCAGGTCTAAATCCATCATAGCTCGAAGCTCTCTTAAGTTTTGTATCGCAATGAATAAATCTGCACCAAAGGACACCATATCGCAGAAAAGGATCAACAATTCCAAATTTTACATCAGCCAGTCCTGCGATAAAACAAAAGAAACAGAGGAAGATTAAACAATATTGTTTAAAGAAGATGGACCAGCTGTTTGGTTGCTTACCGAGTTGAGACTTAGGCAAAAACAGAGTTATCTAAGTTCTGTTTGCCTCCATAGGATTTACTACTCTCACAATGACTTACATGAATGTAGTCAGAGCTTCTCAACATATAGCTGATCACCTTTTCAAAAGCTCATCTAGTTTATGGGCAAAGTAACTACTGAATGCATATTATATTTTTTACGGTGGATTTAAAGCAATTGCTAGCTATTCATTTTGATAGATAAAATACACTTTAGACAACAATCGCTCAGATGCAGTAAAATATGAAGTTGACATAGATGGTAGCAATTTTGTATGCGGCCAAATCTTTTGATGATATTGGCTACCAAGCGTTAACAACAGTGAAAGCCTTCCAAACTTTCAGGTACAAGCTGATCTATTTTACGTAGCGTAAGTCTCAGCAAATTAACTTCCATGAAAATTTAACTTGATAATAATTTTGTGTAGTTTTTGTTATTAAAAGATAAAACAGCAGTCAGTCATTTTAGGCACATAAAATAAATGAAAGTTGGTGTCTCTACATACCTGTGTTTAAGCTGAGTGCGGTACATCTCAGCTACTGTTTTGTATCAGACTTGTGCTGACTATAGTTAAACAATACCAAATTGCTAGCTAAAAATAATTTGATCAATTGCAATATATTTTCTACTATTCATAGTTTTATTTGGATGTACTATTTCAGATCTGAAGTTTAACCATTTACTCTTTTTTACTTACTAATACTAACGGAAAACAAATGATAAAGATTATTTTTGTGCTCATTACAGGTCGTGTCAATATATTATTAATTAGAACAAATTTTATGATGAGGAGTTGTGTTTAAAAACTCAAAATGAGTTTTTCACAATTAACTTAGTTTTACTTGTGTTTTTGCATACTTACCAAAAAAGATTCTGATATGATTCAGACATTGGTTAAGGTAAAGATATACTTTTAGAAGAGCTTGAGCAAAAGACTTGACTTTGGCCATTGCATTCTAAAATCAAATATGCTACATGTGCATTGTTTTAGAATACTGATCACATATAAAAGTCAAGCTAACATACATGTAAAATAATTGTATTACTACTAATCTCAGCGAAAGAGAATGTACCCAGTTTTGCATCTTGAGTCATACATGTAGTTGATAATGGTAACTTTTTGCAGAAGAATGCTAGTCCTCTAAAAACTTATAGCTAATTTTTGATTGCATAAAGTACAAAGACTGTCAGCATGTAACTACAAACCTGCACATAAGTTTTTCTAAAGCAAGAGTAATTTCGATATAGTAACTAAAAACTAACTAGGTTATTCAAACCTCTCTAAAGTTCTATATACCCACTGACTGTACTGCTAAAAATATGTTTTCATTATTTGTTTTATCTAAATAGACAATAAATAATTTTTTCCAACTGCTTAAAAACCTTGCTGTAGCTTCCTAATAAATTTGAAGCTCGTAAATTTTTAATTCACTATTTGTGGAACCCAACAAGTGCATTATGATCTGGTTGAAAAAAAGTGTTAAGCCTTGGCGAAAACTTTGTAGAAGTTGCTTCAACACCAAAATATTTCGTATTCTATTAATCGCTGAAATCCAATTATAATTTATTTTAAACCATTTATATTCTGTTTACTAATAATTATCATGTTATTGGAGCAGGTGTTTAAAATTTTATGCTCAGAAGGAAAATCTGCGAGATCATTTTATTTTCTTCTAGTAAATACATGTTGGTCTTTTCACAATAATTATTAATACATGTAGTTGTGCAAAAGTGAGCAAGATCAAATTTTTATATGTTTATGAAATACATAAATTGATTATTTAAACTGTTTCTTGGCTCTATAAAGGCAAATTTAGTCAAAAGGACTATTAAGCATAAAAGTCTAAGCTTTACTTTTCCTAGTCACAAAAGACTAGTATAAATTATTTAGCAAAAAGCCATATTTATGAAAATGAAGACATACACCCAAAGTTCAAAAAACAAATTTTATTAGCTTCTAGGAGTGCCCTAGGAAATTTGACTTATTGAGTTTACTATCATATGCAAGCAGAAATGTTTTTATCCACAAAAGACAATTTGAATTTGCATGACCAAATACTGCTGTTCTGACGTTCTTGCAGGTACATTTATCTTCTGATATAGACTTTGGAAAAGTTAATTAAAATTTTTGAGAGATTTTTAATGACTTCCAGTCATCATAGTAAACTCAAAAGGTGGACAGTTACCATACTTTTATTTGGTAAACCATTGAATCACAGGTTGTGGTTTTCAAGCACTAGCCATTGATTGATCAATCAACGCACTAGCCTAAAGCTTTACCCCAAAGCGCTACCCATAAGGTAAAAAGTTTTTAAGTAGGTGTGCGAAGCAGTCATTGTTGAACATAAACTTTTTTACTACCCAAAAATTCAACCTAATTGTCAAAAACATCTAAAAGTTAATATATGTAAGCTCAATTATATACTAGCTCTATACTGACACAGACTGAAGAGACCACCAACTAGTTAAGATTGAGTGAAGCTGCAAAGGAGCCATGAAAAACGATAGTTTGAGTTAGACATGCTGGCCAGTGAGAAAGCAGTGCATAAGACCAATTGAGTCACTAATGCAAGTCACTAGGCTAGAACCAAACTTGGACAGAATTTCAGGTGAAGCAAACCACAGAACTAGGTCCGAGTTTCTTGTCTTTCTTGCTACTTTCTTCGTTGTTACTGCAAAAAAAGTGAAAAGAGCTACGTATCAAAATTTCGTTGCACACTTCCTTCAGTGAAGGCATACTTAAGTGCAAGCATTTTTGCAAAAACAGAGTTGTGGAAAATCTTGATGCCAAATTCAATAAGAGCATTATGTGGGGCTTCATATAAAACAAAAAATATAATCATTTAATGCAGACTAAAAGAATGGAAGATTTGAGGCTTATTAGTTCATCTTCTGAAACACTAGGATAATGGAATCGCAATCATTGACTGGAAACATGAACAATTGATTAGCGGAGAATAAGGAAATTTTGACATGCTTGCAAGAATTACAATGCAATTTGTGTCTTCCTAGAAATATTAAGAAAAGATGGTGCGAATGCTAGAATTTTGGACTAGTGAGAGAGAGTTTGAAATGGCCATAAAAGATAATTGGTTTCTGTTGCATTTATTGTAATATGGCTAAAAACCTTCAGGGTACGAAGACCTTGCTAAAGGAAAAAACTTATGAAACAAGCCTGAAAGAAAAATAATTGTACTGAAGGGCACATAAGCAATTGGAACATATATTTGAATAGCCTAAGTACTTGTATAGGAAATAACTCTGAAATGCATGGCGTAAAGACAGTCGTGTGGCTAAAGACTACAGCTATTAGCCAGTCTGGTAAAATAAATTGACTATAACTTAGAATGCATTATTTATAGACCGCCTGGCCGAAATATGGTTTCATAGCTTCAGTTAATCATTTGATTTTTTAGGTTTATGAACTATATTTATGATAAACACAAACTAATTACCTTCCCTCACAAATTATTACAGGTGTGAACCACAGTTCATATTAAACATATTATAATTAAATTATCATCTATATGCAGAATGAAGCTGGGTTGCTAGAAGTCAGGAAATCTTCAACTTAAGATTACAACCATTCTGATTAGTCTGACAGGTTTCCTGTAACAACCTCAGATACATGTGAACTTTCTTCCTTATTTATCAACAATTAGAGAAGCACATTCCTCAATACTCAGAAACAAAAATTAAAACCACTCATGTCCTATAGTAATCTCAGTCAGGGAGGTGAAAGTGACTTGCAAACTTACCACAGGATAAAGTAGATAATGCTGAGACGTTTTACCGGCTCCTGCAATGTGACTGTGACAGAATATGATACGCTTTTTGCATTTCAGACTGCCAGCTCATCAATGAGTATGATTTATTTCCTTTAGGCGATTATTATTGCTTCACTGAACAGACATCCCCATGTCACTAGCTGATACAGACAAGAATCAGACGAGATTCCAAGGTAACGCCTGACCAGTAAAAGCAACAGGTCACTCACTGACACAAGCATTGTCAGATAATTTTCTCCCTAGTGTATATAGAAATGAAGTCATGCAACTATCAGTTACTACTGTTCAATTAAATTAACACTTGAAAACTAACGCATTATTTGAAGCTTATGAGGCCATCACACACTAAACACATAAATAATAGATTTGAGATTGAGAGAAGAGCAAGGGTAAATATATTATCTATCATTTCTAATCTCAATGACCTCAATTGTTTTATCTTATAATACTAATTATAATAATAATTATAATAATCTTATAATATAATTTTTATGAGCTTTTTAATGCACTTTCACCAAATTGGTTTCAGAAGCCAATAAAACAAACAATTAGAATGCTGCAAAGATGACATCTAAAAAAATAGTTCTGTCAATAATAAATGAGATGAACCAGTAACATGACTAGAAGTATGGCCGCTGGTTAAATAGTGAGAAGAAGGACAGATTATTCGGAATAACCATAGAGCAAACAGCAGCTGTTAAAGAGCATGGAAGATCACCATTATTATACAATAGATGTTGCAATGGCAGACCAACAATATAAAGTGAGGTAATAATTTGAATTCTAAGTACATATAAATATTGCCTAAATGAATGACAGTGAAACTTTGGCGATTCGATCAACTAGGTAACAGAACAAATATATTGTTAGTTGCTCTTTTTTCTAATACTGATGAGTGGTATAGCACAAAATAAACAGCAACGCTACACAACTTCGTGAGCTAGCAACCGCGTTTATTAATTATACAATCGAGACCATAAATCTCAAAATTTATTGTATGATAGCTTTTTGTAAAGGATCTTTTAGAGCTTTTATTATTTTTATGTCCACAGCTAATAACTGTCACCGTTATTATATACTTATAAATTGTAGGCGGGCCACCTAACAAACCACTGAGCCACTAAAAACAAAATTGTAAATGGCGCAGTCCTCTATTAAATTTTAACCAAACTATGTAAAAAATTTAAACATGTTTTAAGCATAAATACTAAATATATTCTAGATTAGTCCCTATATAAATAACATGTTGTCATCTGCTCAGCCAATGCCTGGCTCTCCTTTAGCCACAGCTATCAGCTTTGCTGATGGCATGTCAAAATGGGTATGCAGATGTCCACAAAAAACTTGTTAACACCAAAAACATGAGCATACACCCAAATACTCGTACGTTCTGGCAAGTATCTTATTACTTTGACATGTTTACCTACATTTACTTTATGTGGAATGAATCTATGTTGAATGTAGTGCGCAGGAGCACTCCATGCTACTCTGGTAATTTAACAAGAATTCAATGACACCACAAGATTCGCATTAAATCGTCATGTGGATTAGGTAAACTTACGCCTTCCATTTCTCAATTAGTGGTGCGTTGCACTTTGTTAGCCATAGCTCATGACTCTCTTGGTTGTCGCCGTGCTAGCTGTTATAAAATTTATTGTCCCACCAATCATTGGCTACATGTTTTATAGTGAGGCAGTACTACAGTCTTTCTTGTGTGAGCGAGATGAATTAGTTGACTTTCATGAGTGGATCACTCTTCCTTTCTTATACTCATCTAACTTAATATATATCTCAGCAAAGGCTCAGGAAACTTGTCTATGCATCATCAGTCAAGATTCAAAACAGTCTTACCTCCAAGCCTTATGTTGGCCATGGGCAAAAAAAAACTCATCATCAATTCTTGTGCAAGAATGCTGTAGACTTTGTAGCTTAGACTTTTCATGTTTGAAAGTAATTTACTAACACTTTGCGCTTTTGATTCAATGAATGATACTAGAATTTTCTTTTATTGTAGTTTGTCTTCACTAAAATATATCCTATCTAGTTTACCCATGTTGTTATTGTGGTTCATTTCTGAGTTAATGACAAAATTTATCTAGTTTACCCTTGTTATTATTGTAGTTAATTTCTGAGTAAATGGCAAAATTTACCTTATCATGGTCTGGAGCTCTGAGGCCCAAAATGTGCCTGCATATGGAACAAGGATTATAATAGCAGCTTGAGGTAATTTCTAATAGATTTATATGCAAGCCAGTTAGAAGCAGTTTTTCATTAAATTATAACTTTCATACATAAATGGAAGACATTTCCATTCTATGTTGCCGAAATGCATGTATCTTTGTCATTTTAGTAAAAGTTTAGAAAAAGCATCATTCTATCTGATTTGTTAAAGCATTTGAGGGTAAAAATCTTTTCATATCATTGTGAACAAAATATTACAGGTTATAATTACTTGTTTTATTGAAACACTTTAGTAATTAAACTACATTATGCTATTAAATTTTAACACTTATATTTTGTCAAAGGAAAATATGATAAAACATGGAGCAGTCATTTTTGAGCATTGATTTACTTTGCAAAGAAACTTAACCTATCAAAAAAGCCTAAAAATTTGGAATTTGGAGAGATGGATGTTTCACACCCAGGCCAAACTCTGACTTCAGATAACAAATCTGGATTCAATATTGGCACACATTAGCCAGTTACCCACAAGCCATTAGCCATCACAAAGCACCAGAAAAAGCAGGTGCTCAGGAGGTGCATCAACCCAAAAATTCAACTCTTGACAATTGAGTTTTATATCATTATCAGCAAATGTGCTGAAGGGGAGGGGGATAGAGTAAAAACAGATAAACCCTATCATGTCAATGCATTGAAAGAGGCACTATACTTTTGGTGACTTAACTGGAGTCAGGGGGAAGGGTGTCAAAACACATTGATGGATCATTTGAGACAGCACAATTCAACTGTCCAGAACACAACCAAGCAGCAAAACTTGTGGAGCTGTTGCTTCAATACAGCACTGGTTTCAGTACTGACAACAGCAACATGGAATAAATATCAGTAGTAAAGCATTCGATTTTGGAGAGAAATGGCACTAGGTTAATATGTCAGCACCAAACAGGCCTTACACTCGAGACAGAATCGAAGGCCAAAATTCAAGCATAAGGTCTGCTGAATAAAGCCTTCATAAAGGCAGAGCGTGGATCTCACAATTAGTGTTGGTCCAGAAGAAAGATTAGAATTGGAGCTTCTTTGCCGACTACTGGTAACTCAATGCTAGAGCTTACATTTACTTTTACTTAGATCAACGAAAGTTTGGACGCACAATTGGACAGCAGATTTCATTGGCAAATTTGACCTGATCAGTGGCTACTATGTAGTTTTTTTAATGTTCCCACACAGGAAAAGTTAGCATTAGCTAACTGTACTAGCAGTGTAAGTATAAGGTCCTCTCCACAACATTCAAAAGACAGATGGAAGAAGTTTAGCATGGTCTGCACTATCAAAAGATTCTGGTTTATCTAGATGACATTATTGTGATCTATCAAAATTTAGAAACGTTCCTCCAGCACCACGCTAAAACTCATGGCAGCCTAGTGTGAGCTTTTCCAGACTGAGGCCAAATACTTGTTCACATGATCAGCTCACATATCATAGCGTATAGAAGCCGTACAAGACTGCCTGGCACCAAAACAATTTCATAAGGTGTAAGACCTTTTGAGTGAGCTTAGATATTACTGGCAGTACATGCTGACATTTACCACTATTGCAAGATTCTTCATAAAACTGACCGGAAAGAGAGAACCCTGAACCTGGTTTGAGGAGGAGCAGTTTCTTTGACCAGCTCTAAACTAGTCTCACTATAGCCTCTGTCATTGGTTGTCTTTACATTCAAAAGTGGTAATCAGTAGACACAGTCTCCAATCGACGTGATGTGAAAGCAGTGCTGTAGCAAAGGAAAAATGGTGATGAAGGGGTAATCGTGTCCTAGATTGAAAGCATGATGGTGAAAAATTACTGGGTCACATGGAGAGAGCTTCTGACAGACATCACGTGGTAAAGCATTTTATGCCATCTCTTTATGGCCAAGATTTCTTTAAACAAAATACAACATCGCTTTCTGCTGCTTTTGTAGATAAAATGAGCTCTTTCATCAAGTAGCATGCATATTGAAAATTTGAAAACTGTAGCTGAGTTTTATTATGTTTTAGAACACTAGACTGGCCAACACATGAGAAAACTGATGGGCAGCTTGAGCAGTTACTAGAAGCTATTACAGTGTTGCAGCTCATTGTCAGCTTACTTGGTAAGATAGTATTCTGTAACATGTGCTTAGAGGAACAGATGTACAAAAAACAAAAAGCACAGCTCAAAAGTTAGGCAATGGCTGAACTGTGCTAAGTAGGGAGAGGAAAAACAAGGTATATGCTCGCGCTGCCACTTCGTGACCAGCTGGAATGCTAATGCCTTTCCTCAAAACTATGGTCTATGCACCAGTATGTGATAGAAATACAAAATAAAATAAGAGGAAGCACGGCGGCCATCAACAAGCGCAAATGGGGGACAAGATGGATGAACTAAAAATATCTACCACTCTGTGCATATTGACCATCCATACATACTATATGTGCATAGATGGTGATGAAACAGATGAGACAATAAGACAACACCCAGCTGTAGACAATGAGCTGTACTGCTTAATATGTAGCCTACTGCGCAAGCCACACCACTTGTATCAAGAAAAGTGATAAGAAAAGAAGAGCTGGGCTCCGCTACCTTAAAGTCAAAAAGTCGTCAAACATGAAAGGTGCCAAACCAAAGCAACTAGACAATTTTCTGAGTTAGTAAAAAACATACAGACTGCAATACTTTTAGCAAAACATCTACTATTCACAAAAGCCAATGCTCAGACAGAAGACCTAAAATGCAAAAAAGAAAACCTCGCATCTCCAGCCTATTGGGATCTATAAAAAAAACCTGTGCTGGTTGGGTCTTCAGCCAAGTTGGAAGCTTCAAAGAAATTGACTCAAGATATTATACAGCATCAGCCATACAACCAAAACAATCTGAAAATTAGATTTCCACAGAGATTTGATGTCTTGAAGTAGCACCAGTCAAACTCGAATGACCAGGGCAGGCTAATATTGATACGTCCAAACAACGCCAAAGCAAATGTACGATTTGTGAAAATTGACATCCTGAAAATCATGGATAGCTGCAAATTTCATCAGTATAAGTCAATTTAATAAAAGCTTTTCAGGCTTCATTTAGCAAAGATTAAAATAATTAATTGGAAAAAAGAGTTTGATGTATGATTTAACTTAGCTAAACATTATAAAATGGTTAAAAAGTTTTTAAACTCAGGTAAGATTTTGAACTTTTTATTAACTTAGGCAAGTTATTAATGTTAATAAAAACTGTTTTTCAGTTTAAAAGAAGTTTAAGAAATCAGTTTATTATATAATCAGATTTTAGTGTTAACTCAACCTTCTCAGCTTTTGATTTTTCTGCTCAGCAGTTGGAGTTCTAGAGTCTTCTCTGGAGAGTAAATAGCACAAATGAAAGAAGCAAACAGCTGATAATTTGGTTGCAGATTCATCAAAGGTTTTCCAGTATTTATTGCAATCATACATGACAAGTAGTATGAGAGTCGTGTGCACATTTTTGTGTTTTGAAAGTAGAGAGAAAGCGATTTCAATCAAGCTTATTACTGCCGGAAAACCTAATTATATTGAAATCTGCAAAAAGCTTCAAATATTAATTGTTCCGTTGACTAGAGTGCGTTACCTTAAATATTATGAATATCACTTGCTAAATTTACTATATTTTATATTCAGAGTTGTGCATTGCGTAACTGACTTGAAAATTCTTTTTTTATCAAAATTATTTTTATTGGGCCTCTGAAAACATTTTAAAGATGATAGTTTTACGAACGAATTATGAAATCTTTTGATAAGTATTTGTGTTCTCATCTGTTTTTAAAATGCATAAATTTTTAATTTTCATATAAACATAGGTGACTAAAATTATGTTAAGTGGTTGTTTGTACATAATAAAAAAACTACCTATACGTTTGCGCTACCTTCAGATGAGAATATTAGTGGTTGGTCATTATACTTTAATTTGCTCAGTAACACATATGTTACTATTAGTATTAGCCTTCGATGTAAAGATTGCTTTAGATTTTAAAAACCTCATGAAGTTTGAGTCATGAAAATGATTTCAATTTTTGTCTACATAGTTTAAGAAAAATTTTAATTTTTCACTCAAATAGGCATTTTGGCAGTGAACTGGGTATTTATATAATGACAATGTTATAGTGACAAATAGTTAAATGATAAACACAGTTGAAGGTTACTTTTTCACAAAGTCATATGTTGGCCATTCTAAAAAATTTGATTCAAAGTTGTCATTAAAACATATCATTGTTCCAAATACATAATTTTCATAGCATAGAGTTTTAAGCAAATAAATATGTTGCAGGCATGCATATATATTTGAAAGTCAGTAGCAGTTTGGCGAAAACATCATCCTGTTTAGTTTGCATTAAACTCATCAAAATCATTGATTCATCAACCAGTTTGTTACCCAAAATTAAAATTGTTAAACTTATCTTACTAGCTTAAAAATCAAACGTTTCCTTTAATTATTAATGGAAATTTAAACAGTCTTTTAGAGTGAATCATATTTTTAGAGTGAAGGATGAAGCTCGAAGCAAATTGAATCATGAAACAACGCGCCTTCACTAAAAAGTTAAAACACTGAATCTTTAGTCTCTGAATACTCATAAAGACATTATAAATGTCTGCAAAAAAAAAAGTATTTTAAGTAATTATATGACAGGTTATTTTATATTCTATTAATACTACTTTTCATAAGTAAGTGTGAGACAAATATTATAATATATTATTGAATAAAAATTGATGTAAGAACAAAAACTAATCAAGCATCTAACCACATAGCTTTCCATAGGATACAGCTCTTTGTAATTTATATTCTGAAGGTTTCTTTATATTTTCCTTATTGAGTTGACTTATTTGGTATCATCAGCTGCTGTAAAATTAAGTAGACCTCAGATCAGAATATTTATATAATAATGCTACTAATTCCTAAAAGAGCAAAAATAAAGAAACAACAGAAAGATAAATATCAAAAACTTTCATAATTGATGTAAAAGTTGCATTCAATCCTCCAACCTAAACTAGTCTAGCTAAGTGTTCATTCACTGAAGCAAACAGATTGTTTCCCTTGTCAGGCTTGTAGCGTCACAGTTAGTTTTACGAATTGAGCATTTTTTTGGTTCTCAGACACTTTTTGGTTGTGATACTTGTCTAAAAGAAAAATTAACGGTTTTTGTGAGTGTGTGTATTTTTCTAACTTGAATGAATTAAAATTTATATAAAAAACACTGTTTTTAATATTAGATATTGAACATTATAAATTAGTCATTTTATTTGGTCTCTGCACAATAATGATTATATTTTGCCTGGATTTAAAATTTGATATAAATTTCTGAAATAGTAATACAAAGTACACAATAAAATTACTTCAAACGTTGCTTATATATTCTAAAAAGCTGTCTGAAATTTTCAGTTGAATCTATAAATTTTATTTAGTGGGTAAATTTAATATTGCAAGGCTATTGCATAATATATTAAAGTAACATTTGCAAAAAAATTTGAGTTTCAAATGTTACTTTAAAAGATTTTCCAGTGTTTAGCTGGCTATTCTAAAAGCGATAATTCAAACTTACTTTCATAGAAGTATCATCGAGAGTATTTTTCAGCTTGCACTGTGATAGATGTTACTAGCTTAGAATAGGACATTAGGGTAAAACTTCACAACTACTTGGGTTAAATTAGTCTATGAATAATGTTTTAAACTTTGATTGCACATAATAAAAAATTACCTTAAGTCTAGTTTTGTTGTTTTCTAACAGTTCTAGTGGCAAATGACAAAGTCCTTTGATGTCTCTTTTTCAAATTTTGAAGATGACTTTTGATTTTGATTCAAATCTTTGATGATGTCTTTTTTAAATTTTAAATAGCATAAACCTTTTCTTTTTGTTTAGAATTTGGTAATCAAAATGATATGTATGTCAAGTGCCTGATTTTTCTATTTTAAAGAGAATATGTTAACTTAACCTTCAGATGAGTACATTTGCGGTGTATTATTTTCCTTTAGCTGGAATAGTAATAGATACTATGTGCTTATGATGTAAAACTGTTAAAAACTTTGTTCATTATTCTTGCTAAAGTTGATGATAAAAAATTCAATTGTTGTTTACATATTTTAAAAAGCAATCTAATACTATTTATGGTTGCAAATTTGCAAAGTTGCATTGAGTTTTAAGCTATTTCATTGCATTGTGGTAGCAAAGGTTATTTAAATCATACTAGCACTTGAAGGTGAGTTTTCACCAAAGTTATCTGTCAGCCATATAAAAATTCGCGTAAACCATTTTATTGAAATATCACTTCTTGAAAATAAAAGTTGTTAGCAAGTACATATGTTGCCAACATATATTTGCCATTTTAGTGTTTTTTTGGCAAAACTATGATTCTATTCAAGTTACTAAAAATCTACTAAAGCCATTGATTTGCTAAAGATAAACCCAAATTAAAATGTTAATCTACTTTACAACCTCAAAAACTCAATCATCAGCTGCAATGTTTTATTTTGCATTGACTGAAACGTAAACTGCTTTTGCAAATAGCCGAATTAGGTCGTTCGAGCTATTCAAGTTGTGGTAGCTTGTTAAATTAAAGTAAATACTTGTTAAAGTTATATCTAGCAGATGCAGGTTAGAGAAATATATTGACCTGCTATATAATAAAAGTAACAACAAAAATAATAGGAAATCAACTGTCAAGCCACAATGCTTACCTTATGATTTAGATTTTGTCATTTATACTTTATAAGTGTCTCTATATTCTCCTATTCATGTTTACTTGTCTGGTATAAGCAGCAATTCTAAAATGCTTAAACATTAGTAGAGAAACCTTTTATGCTGATGCAGTTACTATCTGAAATAGTTCCAATAAAATATTTTTCAAAACCCAAAGTATCCAAAAGTATCGTAAACTAAATAAAGGTAGTATTCCGACTAACACTTATATATATAATAGAAGAATATATATATATATAATATATAATAATAATAATATAATAATATATATATAGAAGAAAAAATGTCAAAAATACAAATCATAATCAAAACAAGTACCTGTATGTAAACCTTACACCATGCTTTAATTTTTAAAAAATCACAGATTACATCTGGAGGTATCAGATGTTTACACCTACGGCTTGTGTGATATTGTTGGCAAAGTTGCTGTAGGTGTGATTACTGCCTGAGAAAAGATTTTCCACCCATCATCTTAAATATTATCATGATAAAGCAAGTCAGCGTCGGTTGCTTTTAACAAAATAAAATAAATCAATTATTAGCTTTCAAACTCATGTTATTTGTCATTGCCAGTTCCACAATCTTATGGTAGTTTGTCTGCAAATTAAAAAAAGTAACTTTTAGTGTGATTGACCTCAGCTGAAGACTGAGGTCTTCAGCTGAGGTCAATCACATATTGTATCACATATTATAAATCTTGCTAATTAAAGACTGCAACCAAGATGCATATTCTATAATTTTTTAATTGGTTGAAGAGTTAGAAATAATAAATATGTAATCAAACTGGCATAATTATACTTTAATGCAGAATGTGCCTTTTTGAGAAATTTTTTCTTTTTAATAGCTTGTAAACAAACTTTATTGTAAGTGGGTATTATAGTAGACAGCTACAAGCATATTTCTATCAAACTGTTCAATATAATAAATATGTTTCTAGTTGAAAAATCATATAATCTCATAATTATTACAGTCTTTATCATTCAAATATATGAACTATGTAATATAATTAAAGTGTGTTCACCGTATAAGCCCGTGATGCCATGCTCATCTCCAACTAGAATTAACGATGAATTGTAGCTCATTAGAAATGAAGGTTGAGAAAGCCTGCAGTTACTGATGCGCTGACCACCACTTGCTATTGAACATATTGAACTAACTTGTCCATTGAGGTCAATTACTCTTAAAGCGTTGTTTGAGAAACCTGTGACAAATAAAGTGTCGTTTTTAAAAAGCAGAATATCAGTTAACTTTAAGAAAAATGCAACTTTAAATGCCATCTTCATAACCAAAGGAAGAACCTGCAACAAGTACTGTAAATGATAAATTATTTACATTGATCTTTCTAACTTTTCCATCTGCAGCAGCCGGAAGAATTCTGTTATGACTATCTGGTAGTAACTTGGCAATGAAGGAAGGTTCTGCACATGCCTAACAATTCCACTGTTTGTACTTAGATTCATAATAGCGATGTTCATATTGGCCCACTGACTGTTATAAAATAATTCATTATCAAATGTTGCTAATCCTGTTGGTCTTAGAAATGAACAAGTAGTGAGACTCTCATGAAGAATTATTTTATTGTTTATTGTTCCAGCAAACAGAGAGGTCTATGCAGAGATCTGCTATACATCCTTATTACATGATTCCATCTATCGACGAGCAGCAGAGAAGAAAAGTTATGATGATAAAAATCATTAATAGTATTAAGTTGCGCTGTAGTTTTGTTTCCTTCTTTATAACTTCTAGAAGGCAATCCGATCAGCTCTATTATAGTATTCTGATAAATCTTGGCTGTGAAAAGCTGACTGCTGGTAGAGAATAGTATGTTTCTTAAAACATATTGGTCGTGGTCCATATGGCGAACTATACCTTCTGCATTTGATATTGAAATCATACAGCTGAATTCAATTTTGTGAAAAATATTGTCAGATTGTGTTAAAGATTTTGCCTCAATTTTCCGCAAGTTTGTGGCAAATTGAAATATTAAAACATTAAGATTTGCGGTTTTAAAAATATTGTGCTATCAGGTGTTAGTTATAACACAAATGTTTCATTAAACTTGCCAAATGATATTGTTGCAAGTTTAATTATAAGCATATATATATTTTTTTTGTTTTATCTTAAAGGCTAACTTGCAACAAAATTCACATTATAGTTATTTGATATCAAAAGATCCACCATGTCTTCCTCTGCTGTGTTGTAGGTGCAAGATATGTGGAAATGTGATTACAAGCTCTTAAAAGTTCAAAAATGAACAGTTAATTGCAGCCATCACAAAACCGCCGTAGATTGGAATCTCTTTTTAAAACAGTTCAAATGGGACATAGTTGTACAAGATGGCTTTTATTTACACATTGACACAACCTCATTCGTCAAAATATTTCCCAAATATACTTTACGCATTCAATAAAACCATGTCTATTGTTCTTACGTGTCCATTTTATCATCATTGTACTGCTGTCACTTTCAGCACTGATATCCTATAACCTACCGTACAAATTTGTTTAATTTTTCAACCATAGCTCGAAGGAGTACATATTATTGTCTGAGAAACATGAAAAGCCTGTTGGTCACCTGTGGTAATAGAAAAATGCTGCAGAAGTTATTAGTGAAGTATGAGTCACATGATCAGATTACGACTTGATGATTGAATAATGCCGAAACAAAACTGTAAAGTAGCGAGCATCTATATTTGATACGGGTTTTCGGTAAAACCCGAAGTGTTTGTCATAAACTAGGGATATGAGAAGTTTTATATTGAGCCTTTTGTTGGCCTTTCAATTTTGTGAGAAGATCACGGACAAAACAATAACCAAATGTAATGACTACGTCAGAAAAATAAACTGATTCCCATCTATGGCGGTTTCGTGATGGCTGCGATGAACTGTTTGTTTTTGACCTTTTAAAAGGTTGTAATCACATTTTCACATATTTTGCACCTACAACACAGCAGAGTAAGACATGGTGAATCTTTTGATATCAAGTAACTGTAATGTGAATTTTGTTGCAAGTCAACCTTTAAGAAAGGCATATGGCACCTTACAGTGCCTCGCGTTCCGTGTTCTCAACTCGAGTTGTTGAACTCAAGTTGTACAACTCGAGTTATATTTACAAACTAGAGTTTGTAAAAGTAAAGTGCAATACATTGATATTTCGGTAGCATAACCATAGATCTGGTTATATTAACAATGGCACATCAAAAGGCACCCGTTAGCTAATAAAAATTAAACTATGTATGTATGTACTGTGAAACTAGAGCCAATGGCAAACTAGAGTGTTCCGAGTTTGCAACTCGAGTTGTTTAACTCGAGTTATATTTACAAACCCGAGTTTGTAAATATAATTCGAGTTGTACAACTCGAGTTACATAACTCGAGTTTATCAAAAACCCAGGCCGAGTTCTTTCAACGGCAACTCGAGTTCAACAACTCGGCTTTAGAACATGAAACGCGAAGCACTGTAAGGCGCTATACTAAACAACTGATCATTTCATTTTCTCTAGCTATATTTTTGATATGGAATTTTTTTGTGTGCATCATTAAACGTCGTTGACATAATTTCTATGTTTGTTCATTTTCGGTGTTCATTAAGTTTCTTGTCAGGTTAAAGAAAAATAAATCTTATTCTCATTTGAAAAAGAAGTGGCCCGGCTCCAACATAGATTGTTTTTAGTTTGCTTTTTACCTTCTACTATTGTTTTTGTCTCTTTATATTTATGTAAATAAATATGCGCAAAAATCGCCAATATATATAATTTAAATGTATACTTAAATTATTATTATTAATCAATTATTTAATTTTATATAATATGCGCAAATGCAGTTCTGTAAATGAGACACCCCAATTACTCACTTTGCTTTTTTTTACAAACCCGGGTTAGTTTTGCGTAACACAACTCGAGTTCATCAAAAACTCAGGCCAAGTTCTTTGAACAGCAACTCGAGTTCAACAACTCGAGTTGAGAACACGGAACACTAGGCACTGTCAGGTGCCATAAAAGCAGCTTCATACTGATTTGAAACATAAACTATACAAAACTTTAGTCGGCAGTTTAAAATTATATCAAGTTGAGGTATATACACTTTGCGGGTTTATAATAATTAGCAAGGCTGACTGATTCTCTCCATAAAATTATCTTGTAAAGCCTAATGTAAGGATTTGCATGAAAGTATCTGCCTATTTAATGCATTAAATTTTAGTAAATAATGCTTAATTAGTTAAGTAATAAATATTAGTTATTGTATCTTTATTTATAGCAATTTTCAACTATTATAGAGTTTGGATTCAATATATTATAAGAGCCTCGTAATATTTACTCATTAGCTGCAATGCATTTTCTATCACGAAAACTTCTTTGGATTTTTACATAGCCAAACAAAGTTTATATTTTGTAGCTACTACTATATTGTTAAAGTGGCTGATTAAATTGCTGATTAAATGTATTGTGTGGAATATTTATGAGTATGTTTAAAATAAATACTGTGTTGGTCATCAATAACTAACTACAGCAAAAATATTTTGATCATTTTCAAATGACAGCCAAAGTAAAAAGCATAGTGTAGTGTTGATATAATTTATTCTTGTTCATTGCTAATTAAAATATTCATCATTCTGATTTTGAATAAAAATTAAACAACTGTTTTCTGGAAACAAGTTTTGCCTTTTTTATTAAACTTCCAATTTAAAATTAAGTTATACGAGTCACCAAATACAGCTGAAGCTAGAAAAAAATGATTGTGAGTACTCCAAAATATAGAGATTTTATGGCTTTAAAAGTCTGAGAAATATGCCTATATACAGCACGGCATACCATTGATTTTAAATTTGTATTTACAGTCAGAAGATAATAGAAAAGAAATCAAATGGCAATATAGTTATTTTAAATTTGATTTGTAAACTATCAGTGGAGTATAATAATACATTAATAAATATAGATAATTATAAGACTTCCCTCAATAACTAAGTTAGTTTTGTACTATCCCCTTTTGTCAGATACGCCAAGTTTACACGCTGTTAACCTTTTGTAGTGCAACTGAACTTTTAGTTCAACAATCATTTCAAAGACACAAACCTTAATATACAGTATGTACATATATAATAAAATATAATGATGTTTGCTACAAATACTTATATGATACGATAAGATTTCTACATAAGATGCATTTTAAAATATGTTGAACTGTAAATGCATCTTTTAAATTATGGTTTAACATCATTTGCCAGTTGTTTAAATTCTATATTTGCAAATTTGTTCATTGGAGATAAAATGGCAGCATGTACCTCATTTAATCAGGTAAAAAATTTCTCATATTTTTGCAACACAAAAATTTGGAAACAATTACTTTTAAGGAGCATGGAAAATAGCGCTTCAGTTTGAAACCATTTAAACATAAAAAGACTGTTAACGGCAATATAATGATGATGGATTGGAAATATCATTATAAGTGCTTAGAATACAACTTCAACCTCAAACCTATACATAGACATGTAACAAGTCTAAAAGAATTATAAAATACTGGAGGTTTCCATCTATCAATTTTTTTGGTTGAAACAGTGAGCTACTACAGAAGACTGCTTACTACATTAAGGCTCTCCAAGTATGTCATCGGTGAGACGTTGCCCTGCCAAGCATAAAGGTTGCATAATAATATATTAGTACACAGAAAAATACAAATTGTGTTATTGGTATGCACATATATTTCAAGTTAAGCTATGAAAAATATTTTTTGCAAATGCTAATAGAGTGGGTGACAATAAATGAAGTACAATGTATTTAGATTTCCTACGGCACATAATGGGTGATTGGCTGAACTATAACAGTATTGAATGCCATTTGCTCCTGTGCAATATTCAGGGCTACTCACCCATTTACTTTCTCCTTAAATGTTGGGGTTATGCAGACCTACAAACAGAAATAATTACATTGTGTGCTTCATGAATTGTAAAAGCATAAATATGACTGACGCCATTCTGTAAGAAACTACGCCTACCAAGTTGAATAGCTAAATATATGCTTACCATTTGTACAAGACAGCATGTAAGAACTAGCAATACTATTAAATCCATTTGTACAGCCATTTATGATGGTCAGTAGCAGAAGCCATAAAAAGAAACGCAATTTCATACATTATAAAAATTATCAGAATGCTTTAACAGAACTAGGTATCAACATCTCAAAGGCCTGGAATCTTAGGGCCTCAAAGCCCTGCCATCTTGGCACCTCTGCACCTGTGAATCATATAGCTGCAGTGCCTCAGAAATGAGGAGAGAGATGCCACAAATCTTAAAAAATCTTCTGACCTTGGGCTTCAGCGCTTTAGATCTTTGCAATTTTAGCACCTACGATACTAATATCCACAGATCCCTTGATGGCCACAAAGTACAAAGTTTCAAAATTCTGGAGTTCGAAGCCTAAAAGCCCCAAAGCCCCAGAACCATAAAGCCCTGAAGCAATCATAAATGTGTTAGCTATTTGTATCAGACTCTTTGGATTAAAGCAGTTCATTGTCTTAGCATAAAAAGTTATTTGCTGTCTGTTTTCAAACTTATAATTAAATTTTCTTGTAGTATTTCAAAATCGCTAACATGCATGCTTTTAACTAAATTAAAACAAAATTTTAATTAATTGATACAGTTTAAAAAACTAACCACTGACAATATTATATTTAAGGAAAAAATTTAGCAAGGACTTAATGTTGTGAAAGCTGCCTAAAATTGTTAAACAGAAATACTGTTTGGTGCATTTACACTGTAGTTAGTATTAGTTAATCTTTTTGTGCATTAGGAATTATTTCGCTGATAAGATTATATAGCCGAGGTTTTTTGTTTTCACTAAACTTAAGACAATTTAGGTAGACTCCATACAGATCAAATGATCTCTATGTAAACATTAGCATTTCCACCTCTGTCTGAAATTGCCGTAGAATGTACAGTTATATGAAGAATTTTGGTTCAAAATGGGTAAACTCTCATTTTCCAACCTCTTGCAATTCAGGATACAGACTGCCTTACTGAGAGACTCTAACTAGTTTGAATGATTTTTTTATAACACTCATCAATTAATTTTATCAATAATGTTTTATTGGTCTTATAAATCGATGGAAATTATCAATATTTACAGAAATATTGTTCAAAAAGAGTTTCATTCAAAATTTTAATTTGCATACTTATAAGTATTGTTTATAAAGACTTACTGATACATATCTACCACTAAAGTGTTTGACATGCGAGAAACTCAAACACAGAATGAGTATAATCTGTATTTTCATTTTAATAAACGTCTCAAAAAAACTATAGATTTTTAGTTTCAACATTTTGAGTTTTCAAGAGCGTAATGCTGGTAAAACAATGATAGCTTTTACCTAAAGATAGCCAAATAATTATTAAACTTATATTTGCGAGTCTATTGCTCACATTTTATTTCAAAAGTGACATCAATTGTTTAGTAAAAGCCTGTGCATTATCATCAGATTTTTTCCTGTCACTCTTATCCACATTGGGTTTTTAAGCTGATGTTCGACGATTAGAATTTGAGAATTTGGGTTTAGAAATTGAAAGTGGAGGGCTGCAACATGAGTTTGATTTATTTGGTTCATCTCAAATGGTTCATCTAGTGTCGTTAATCATTTGTTTTACTTTGTTTCTTTTACAGTTCTCATAAAGATTGGCTGCCAAAAGTCAGGTCTTACGTTTGATTCTGACCAGATTTTTCTTTGCTCAGCTAAAACAGCTTAAATAGCAAAACTTGTATTATAAATATTGCCAATCACAAGGTTGTTTAAAGCTAGAGTGATATACAAATCAGTATGTAAATCAGTAAATCAGCTTTTATCAGTACGTTTTGTACCAACGGTAAAAACTAAGGCTGATTGTTTGATTAGGGTTTTCAAGCACTTGCTTGAACACCATGAGACATGTTCTCACTGAAGAAATTGCTGCGACACTCTCTATTAAAATGGGTGTGATAGAGATTATGTAGGTGACTTATTTGACTCATTACATAGGTGTTGATAAGACACTGTATCGTGCTCAGCAGACTCGCAGTGCAGCGTTATATTTTTTTGCCACAGCCTCCAACACATCAACACTAATATGCAAATAGTTGACGTAATTCCAAAGCCATGATGCATCATCTATAACGTTACCATAAACTTCTTAGGCCACACCAATACCCACTGAGCTAGCATACATTTGAACAGTGACAGCTCTCCTCAGAGCTGAGTGCCAAAAACCCTTGACAGGGTCCTTCCGATGAGCCTTAACTAGTAGCTCGCTAGCCAAACTTTTAACCGCACTTAAAAAGGAATCATTCCATGTTTCACCACATCCCAACAGTTTTAGAAAACTAAAATAAGTATGCAGCCATTTCCTAATGAGTAGTGACTAACCATTTTGCCACACAGAGAAAAATCTCATGTTTTGTAGCCTCATCGGTTGGAAGACAACTTTAGCGAAAGCAGCACCTCTTGATATTTACAAATGCTTTCTGCAGACACGCCTGAGAGCGATACTCAACAATCAACTCCCATCAAGGTTTGCTGGCCTTTTCATTTTGCGTCTGTACTTGGCAAGGTGCCTACGCGCCCTTTCAGCCTCGAGTACAGACTCCTGAACCCTTATATCTTCAATGTAGTAATATGTGGCACAAAAAACACGATTTTTCAGAGAAAGAACTTGCCCAACTATTGATGTCCTAATTCTGGAAGCACACAAGCGGTCAAAACCCAAATATGTCAGCCGTATTCTTGTATTTTACTACCTGATACTTCAATAGGTTTTTGAAAAAAGTGTATTTGCAGATATACTGACTTCAAGTTCCCAATCTTCCTTGTTTTGTCACTGCACACATTGACCATGTCATCCATAGATATAGTAAACCCTAGATTGGCGAATAGCTATCATTACAATGGAGCAAAAGTGAGTCCTATATTTGGCTGTTGTTCTCACGATGTTACGTCGCAGTGATGTGCATCACAGCAACAGAGCCTTCAGCTGAGCAATGAGTTTAGAAGTGAAAGCATGCTTCTCTTGCTAGTTTGTAAGTCATGAACGTTACAATAAGACCAAATTCTTGGTGAAATTTCATCAGAGGAGACTACAACACTACAGGTATGTGAACCCACAATAAAAGTTTTAAATACTTGGTAAACTGAACTTTTGCACATGTACTATACCATTGGTTCACGTTGTAAGTTACTACTGGAAACAAACTAACTGCCAACTCAACTAAACTTACTTGTCTTATCATGATCTCATAACAACGAACATACTTTTCTATGATTATTCTGTAGTGAATTGAATGAATGCTTGGGACTATCAAAAGAAAGAATGTCTAGACTGATTACAACGACACATATTACAAACTTGTTTCTCAGCTGATAGGGTTGTAATCTAGCTTGGCATGACTGATCAAATGCCTTTTTGTCTCGTTCCAAGTAATGTAATGGTATCCATTCTACTACATGTATGTATTGTTAATGTTTAGGCTAAGAAAAAGTCAAGCCGCAGCTGGTGCTGTGCCTATGGATGTTCAAGCAATCCTGAGAAATGCCTAGATCTGGCATTTCACCGCTTTCCAAACAAGAAACGAGCTAAAACCCGTAATGCTTGGGTAAAGGCGGTGCGAAGACAGGATTGGACTCCAGCATCAAGCTCTGTATTATGCAGTGGATATTTTCAAAAAGACTGCTACAAGGTTCCACCAGGTATTGGAAGAAAACCAATGCTAAAATCTGATGCAATACCTACAACATTTACAGCTTATCCTACCTACCTTCAGCCAAAAGCTGTGAAAAGACGGACACCAACCATAAGAACAGAAAGCCTGCTAAACATCTCAGAACATCTCAGACAGCAGCCAGCACCAAAATACCTGACCCTGCAAATACTACACCTAATGATACTACTACCCATGACGATAAGCAACATGCGGCTTCTGACAATCAGGACACACCTACAGCCTCAACAATGAGCTGCCGACGTGGTGGTTTACCTAAACAGCCTGCTGTCACATATCTCTCAATATTAAAAAGAAGAATCAGTTAGATCAGAGGAATAAGATTTCCACAATACTGAAAAAGGACACTAAACTTAACAATATAGAGATTACATCGATGGATAGATGGATGTCTAGGAAAATTATTGTCAAATGAAACCACAAACAAAGCTAGAAAGACTAAAAAGACTCACAGCAAAAAAGTAAAAGAGGTTTCCATAGCACTGTTCTATTATTTGCCCAAGGCTTATGAATACCTGCGGAAACAATTTACATTGCCAAAATCACGCACTATCTGATCATGGTTTGAAACAGTAGAGTGCCAGCCTGGCTTTTTGACAGATGTCATCAAGATATTGAAGAATGCCATCCGCAGATAAATGCTTCTAAATCTCATTTGATTCATTAGTTTATTATTAGTTTAATTTATATTTGGTCACTCTTTGTACCATCAATAATACAGAAGCTTCTAAATCTTTGGTATTATTCATTACCATGTGTCTAAGACTCTTACCCTTCTCATCCAAAGTCAGTTTTAAATATTATCAATAAATATACAGTCTCACATGCATAAACTATGGAAAAAATTGAGCAGTTTTTAGTGTTAAGTCAATAGAAGTTCATAGATCAGCTGATTCATTTTACACATCACCATGACGTTGTGTCATGCTAATTACATGCCTCACTTGTTTTGATTATTCGCGAATTTAGGGATTACTATATCTATGTTTCTAATGCATTATGTGCACTCGGACATATTGACTATTGACTTAATCACATCGACTATTAATTTATTGTCATTATTGACTTATTGGACACTGAAGAAAATATACTTTCAAGTTAGTTTGATTTTGTAACCAAACCAACATAGAAGTTGTTACGCAGCACCAAGTTGCGAGGTTGGTACACCAACCTCATTTTTGCAACCAGCTTCCACCACCACGGCGATACATGCCCAAAGAAAAATGCTGTCACCAATGTCACAGCAATTCCTACTGCTAACTTTCATGAATGCCAAATAAGCAGCCTTGCTGCTATATTATGGTCTCTTATGCCAAAACTGCCACTCACAGATTTCCTGTCAGTAAAAAGTATAGCAATTAAGTAGCTCAGCCACTTGCTTTCCTCAATGACGCATTTCTGTGCGAGTACCTATTGAGGCCTGTTTATATAGCGAGCCCTGCTAAACAGTTTCCTGACTTTCCATAAAACTCAGACTTTCTATTACTGCCTAGTCACGAGAAAGCCAGTTATTCATACAATATTCCACATCTCCTTCAGCTTATCACAAATCTCACATGAAACATGCATTGATCTCGAGTGACCAGCACTCATAGTCGTCCAAATCATAGAACGCCATGACACACGCTGCGACAGTCTACACGGTTCAGTTTGCTCAGTCATCATGACCATTAGCTGGTCCGCATCAGCTACAACTCCAACTTCCTAAGCTGAGAGCTGAGTTCCGTTGCCTCCCTGATTCTCTACTGCTTTTCCATTTGCCTTGATTTGCATCCAATAGGAGATACCATCTTCTCGGGCTGTGTATAGACAACATTCATGATAAGTCTATGGCTGACATTGTCAGCATCTCTATCATTGCAGTAACGCTATTGCCTAACAACCCTCACATATCTAAACATGCCATTCACACATACTGCGTGCTTAGAAATGAAGCTAGTAACCTGACTTAATGTCTACTATTTGGTGCAAGATAGCGGGTATGGTTATACCCACACTTCATCAACCACACTGAAACAGCTCCAGACATTTTCCTAAGATGCTTTGTGGTTGATAAAAAAGGCACTCGTCACTGATATCAAAACAGCACACTTGTGTGCTGTTTTGATATCAGCACACAAGTGTGCTGATATCAAAACAGCACACAAGTTTTGTTCAGCACACTTGTGTGCTGTTTTATGCAGCACAATATGTCTTCTTTGTCATCTTCTAAAGTGAAACATTATACCAAAAATTGCCTTTTTAGGGTCATCCCTCCCCTTTCCGCAATGCTCTTGATGTTCCTGTAGTTTTTCTCCACGATTCTATTGCCGCTTAGAGCTTAGGCGGCTCGAAACCTAATGAATTACTCACCAGCAAACTGCTCAACAGCAGATGACTTCAATGCTACTGAGTTGTCCATCAGCAACTCACTAAACAGTACTTATTCTGTAACAACGCTGTGCAGTTGAGCAACCAAACTTGCCACAAACTCAGTCTGCAAACATCACCAAATAACAAACCGTGACAAACCGTGACAAACCACAGTTCACCATTTAAAGAAATAGCTGGCAATCTTAGTGAGTCAAATCAATTGCAACTCTTCACCAACTCTGTTCAACAGCCAGGCTCCCAGTCGCCACAAAGTTTTCTACTTTTAATGCAGGGTCCACACGCTAGCATGACTTGCATCTAGCCAATTTAGACCTTGCTTTCTGAAGCAACAGGCCACTGCGAATCTGCTGAGCAAGATACAGTGTCTTATCAACACCTAGTTAATGAGTCAAATGAGTCACCTACATGATGTCTATCCCACCTATTTCAGTAGAGAGTACCAAAGTCATTTCTGCATGAGAACATGTCCCACTATGTTCAAACAAGTGCTTGGGAACCTTAGTCATACAATCAGATATAATGTTGCACTTTGGAAGATGACAAAGGAAAAACCTTGTGCTGCATGAAACAGCACACAAGTGTGCTAGTTTGATATCAATGACGAGTGCCTTTTCTATCAACCACAAAGCATCTTAAGAAAATGTTTGGAGCTGTTTCAGTGTGGTTGATGAAGTGTGGATAAAACCATACCCTCCATCTTGCATCAAACAGCAGATGTTAAGTCGGGTTACTAGCTTCATTTCTAAGCACACAGTATGTGTGAATGGCATGCTTAGATATGTGAGGGTTGTTAGGCAATGGCGTTTCTGCAATGATAGAAATGCTGACAATGTCAGCCATAGACTTATCACGAATGTTGTCAATACGCAGCCTGAGGAGATGGTATCTCCCATTGGATGCAAATCAAGGCAAATGGAAAAGCAGTAGAGAATCAGGGAGGCAACGGAACTCAGCTTAGGAAGTTGGATTTGTAGCTGATGCAAACCAGTTAATCGCCATGAAGAATAGACTGCCTGAGCAGACTGAACCGCCTAGACTGGTGCAGCGTGTGTCGTGGTGTTCTGCTATTTGGACGACTATGATTGCTGGTCACTCGAGATCAATGCATCTTTCTTGTGAGCTTTGTGATAAGCTGGAGGAGATGTGGGATATTGTATGAATAACTGAGGATTTCTCGTGACTAGCCAGTGACTAGAAAGTCTGACTTTTATGGAAAGCCAGGAGACTGTTTAGCAGGGCTCGCTATATAAACAGGCCTCAATAGGTACTCGCACAGAAATGCGTCAATGAGGAAAGCAAGTGAGCTGAGCTACTCAATTGCTATGTTTATTGCTGACAGGAAATCTGTGAGTGGAAGTTTTGGCATAAGAGACCTTAGTATAGCAGCTAGGCTGCTGCTTTGGCTTTCATAAAAGTTAGCAGTAGGGACTGCTGTGATATTGGTGACAGGATTTTTCTGTGGGCATGTATCGCCGTGGTGGTGAAAGCTGATTGCAAAAAGAGGTTGGTGTGCCAACGTCGCAGCTTGGTGCTGTGTAACAGCTTCTATGTTGGTTTGGCTACAAAATCAAGCTAACTTTAAAATATATTTTGTTCAGTGTACAATAAGTCAATAATGCCAATGGAGTAATAGTCAATGTAATTAATTCAATAGTCAATATGTCCGAGTGCATTTAATGCGTTAGAATTGATCAAGAAAAGAATTTTGAATTGAATGAAGAAAGGATGCACCGGAGGGACTTCATTAAAAATTTAAGTAAATATTTAAAATGTTGATTCGCTGAAGTAAGCTGGTTGGTTAGTTTTAAAACAAACTGTAGTTATAGCTGTAAAAATGCTGCTGTGTGATTGGCCACTTTAGAGTAATTAGTGATAGCACAAATGACAAAGCTTTAATAACATGAATGCAGGTTCAGCTTACTGCTGAAATACAGAAAATCCAGATCAAATGACAAACTATTTTGTTAGTACCCTTAGCTTTGGAGAATGCAGAACACAGGCTGTGTGTATAACAACCACATTTCTTTTTACAGTACATATTGGCTGGTGTAACAAAGCCATAGTAAGTATTCACATTCTGATAGTGAGTATAAGTTAGCTAGCAATAAATCATTTTGGCAAACCATCATGCTTTCAGCACATTGGTTTTCAGATAATTATAAATCTTGATGTAACATGCAGTTGGCACCACATCACAGTTTTTTTAACCTGTTTGATTAGTATATTTTTCTCTAAGCTCTTCTAATCCTTTTAGTTTTAATATAATGTTAGCAAAACTGCTGGATTGATTGCAACGTATTCAGACTCTAACAATTTATACTTCAATGTCAGCGAAGGTAAATTATGGCTGAAATGTGTAGAATATAAAAAACCTGATGATTTATTTGTTTCTTTCAAGAGCAGTATTTATAATATACTAATAACTACCGGAGGATATGAAAACATTTACCAATGCTAAAAACAACTGTGTTGGCAGCTTTTAGCATTGGTAATTTATTTCTTTTCTAGTTGATGCCCGGCATTGCTCCTTATGAACAATTGAGGTTAAAGATTATACAGGAAAGCATTGGTACTACTCCTTCTGCTGAAGACTCCAGGAGATTATTTGCATTAAAGAGT
The DNA here is from genome assembly GCF_963576615.1 of Watersipora subatra. Lineage (NCBI taxonomy): Eukaryota > Metazoa > Bryozoa > Gymnolaemata > Cheilostomatida > Watersiporidae > Watersipora > Watersipora subatra. Next base: position 12,963,831 of record NC_088717.1, read on the forward strand.
TAACATGTTGCCAATCAATAGCTGGTTTGTACATTTTATGTGGAATTGCTTGTTGATGTCGCATCAAAATTGAAGTCTAGGCTTACTGTTGAAAGGAATTCTTGCAGGTTTGGTGAGCAAGACAAGAATGAAACTCACAATACTAAACGGTATGCATGCTAAAAGTAGTTTTGTTAAACATTATTTGTGGGTATGTTAGTAGGGCAATATCTGAGCTAAATGGTATAGCATCTAGTATGTCTGCAAAAATGGGATCTTCCTGGATTATTTCATTGCCACGAGGTGGTCAGAAGATTTAATCCAAGTGGTTCATTTCCGGTGATGGTGTCGTCAAGGGGTTCATTTCAGGTGATGGTGTCGTCAGACAAGTGGTGTCCTTTTGGTCCAGAGTTGTGAGTCAACTTTTGATAAAGGTTTATATTCAGTAATGTAAAGTCTGATACGACCGTTAGAGTGAATTATCCTCCATTTTTCATGTTATGCACCTGCTATAGTAAGGTCTTCGTGATTTGAAATGGCCCAATAAAATTTAGGCTGTAGCTTTGAACCTTTGTTCTAACTTTTACACTTTGGTGTGCTGTTTAGAATTTGCAATTTTTATACATCGCATTTTTCGTAAGGTGCTGCTGAGCAGTTTATTTCCTAGTAGTAGATGATGGTTTAGTGGAGAAGGCCTGATCTTTTCATTAAGGTTGGCTGTGTTCCCAGAGAATGATGCGAGTGGGTGAAGGTGAATACTGCCAAGGTCAGAGCTAAGAATATTGGCTTCTTGCACTATAATTTGCATAGGCTTCTCACAATTCACAAAATAAAAATTTGTGCAACGGATCTGCGGCCATTTGGGGTCTGTTTTTGGGAAGACGCTTCGAGTTTATTGATACCCTTATTGGCAGTCCTTGCATACTTATCGGTTGACTCTGTCAAAGTTGTTACATGTATGAGCTTACCTTTTTCAGTACTCAGTCAAAAAATTATAAGAAGCAAGAAGCTCCATTCACTGTTAGCTTGTTAGCCAATTATTCTCATGGCTACACTGTTCGAAGTAAGTAGGCAAAAAATGTGTGGTTCGCTCAACTAAATACAACAACTCCAATTACATAAAACTTGACAGATTAAAGGTGTGATTTCTTGAGACTTGCATGTAATATCACACTTTGATGTATTAGTTATGATATTATTATGTTTTTATCTATCATATTTGTGCACCTTAGTAGGTGGACATATTTATTAGCCTATAAAGTTTAGCTTGACTTCTTCAGCTCAATTACATAAAAATAAAACTATTTAGGTGCAACTGCCTCGCTTCATGCTATGATAATAGTTTTTGCACTCGAAAATATTTTTGAAAATCATTTTCCTCGTAGAAAAATCTGCCTGCTTAGGATTCTGGATGAACATGTAGCTGTAAGAATTTTTTCTTTAATTATTTTTAACAAAATATGACTTAAATGAATCAAAGAAAATGCCTTTTTGCTGTTTTCATGCACATGACTGAAAAAATATACATTAAACTTTTTCATTTAATAACAGTACTAACTGCTCAAGCATATTACCAATTAGTCATAAGTATTTGGACTTAAGTTTACCATGCTTAAAATTAATGATTGTCCGAACACAGTTTATATTTTGGCTTAGCTAAACCAAGCGTTACAACAATAATATAAATTCTCATCTAGCTGAAGTTCTTAACACTTTTATAGTAGCTGATGCAATTATTATTGTCAATAAAATAATGGTAAATAAGCTCAAGATAAATATGATTAATCATTTTAATATATCATCAGCCTTTGGTGTTAACACTAACTTCTATGCTGGTTATTTTTCATCTCAGCTGAAGGCCTCAGGTCTTCTCTGGTGAGCAAGTAATCTAGATAAAAGAGCAAACAGTCAGTATGTTAGTTGAAGATTTATCAATAGTTTTACAGTAGTTAGCACACCAGTATAGGTCAAGTAGCTGAAGAGTTGTGTGCTCATTTTTGTGTTGTAAAAGTAGAGAAAACGAGGTTATAAATAAATGTGTTTGTGCGTGAAAACCTATTTATATAGAATTCTAAAATGAATCTCTATGACCTTTAGACTAGATTGTGTGAGCTTAAAACATTACACGTATCCTTTACGAAAAAATTGCTACATTGTATACTCATAATTGCGTCTTGTTCCCATCACTTTGAAAAATATAAAGATCAAATTTTTTTGTGTTAGATCAGCAGTTATGATTCATTTCCAGTGTGACGGATTCAAAATAAATGATGAAGGTTTTTGTTGAAAATCAGTGTTTTCTTCTGCTTCTAAAACGCGCAAAGCGTGGCTGTCTGGTGTAAAGTTATCCTGACCTTCAAAATTACTTCAAGTGTTTATTTGCCTAATCTTAAAGTTATACTTCAAACTTATTTTCAGAAGAGTATACTTGGGGCGATTCTCTAACTTGTGCTGTGATAGATATTGTGGTGGATGCCGGGCCATGACTCTACATTTCTTATTTTATTGTATGTGTTGTCCTTTTTATTTTATCGTTGTTTTACTTGTTGTGCTTTCACTTGTCATCACTCATGTTGTTGTCTTATTTAATTGTATGTCCATTTTATGGTATCGTTGTTTTACTCATTATTCTATCACTTATCATCACTTAAATTGTTGTCATACCAACACGCTAGCGATCCTGTTTATTCACCTTGTTAGCCGGTATTTTTACCGTTTGTTGTTAGCCGGAATGAGTGAGATTATTATATATAAAGGAGCGCGCTCACTTAGTTGAGCAGAGCAAATGGCCGCACGCTCCTCGGTTAGTGGATTTTCCTTCTCTAATAAAAAATTGAACGAAACCACACGTAATTTATTTCTTTATGAAATAGTCTAGATCGTGCCCAGTAAAAGCTGGCAAATTCCTTTACAATATTACTTGCTTTGGATGGGAAAATTAATTAAAGTTTTTACATTATTTGTAATAAAACAGATTATGAAAATTACTTTAAAGTTTGGTTACACATTATGAAACAGATTTTAAGTCTAGTTTTTTTCTGGAATGTGATAGTTTTTGTGATGTTGTGTGTCTTATTCTAATTTTAAATAGCAGACACTATTTATTTCTTTTTAGAATTATGTAATAAAAGTTAAATGTATGTCAAGTGTTTGTTTCTCTATTAAAAAAAATGCTTTAACTTTCATTTCAGAAGAGTAAATTTGTGGTCTGTTCTTCTCCTTTTAGCTGAAATAGTAAATAATATTATTTGCTTTTTACTGAGAACTGTTTAAGACTTTTGATTTATTTCTGCCAAGTTTGATGATAATGTTTTTTACATATTCTAAAAACAATAATAAATTATTTATAGTTGAGTGAACAAATTTGAATTGAATTACACACATACACACACGTGTGTGCGCGCACAAGTTCAGCCTCATCCGTTATGGTAAAAAAACTGATTGGCGAATAAATGATAAAAAATTTTGGTTAAAAGTACGAAGTTTACTAAAATACAAACTAAAACTTTTTAAAAGTATTTTTAAGTAAGCTAAACTCGTTTAAGTTGGATTCAGCGTTTATGTTACCCGTCTGTCTCAAAGGTAAGAACTCTCCATGTAGTGCATTGAACTGTTATATTATCTTGCAGATCATAACCATAAACTGCACTAAAGTCATTGTAGATATCTATAGTGACTAAGGTTGACATATTGCTTTGTTACCTTTTTTTATGATGAATTTACCAGGAGGTGATTGCATTAGATAATTACTATAGACTTCTATACCAATCTATGCACATCTATGCCATCACTGGCATGCAAAAATTGGCATGCCAGCTTTTGCATGCCAACACTGAAACAAACTAAAATCATATAAGTGTTCACCAAAGAATTTTTCATTGTAGTCTTAGAAAAACAGACTGCATTTTTCACATGATTGCATGTTTTCACAGGTAAATTTAAACACCTTTATATTTTTATTTTCCCTTCCTAATTTATTTCAACAAAACACCTATTTTAAGTTATGAAGTTTAAAAGTTACAGTTGTTTGACAAAATTTGAAAAACCTTTACGGTTTTTTTATTTTCTTTCCTAATTTATTTCAATTGAATAAAACTCATGATATGTAGTTTTCTCATGATATGCAGTTTGAAAGTTAGAATGTTGTTATATGTTAATTATAAATAAATTTTCTGCCCAAAGATTTTTGCATTACCCGACAAAGTCGGGTAGTACAGTTAGTATATATATATTTATATATACATGGATATAAAATTGTTTCCTCACCCCGGTCAACCCGTATGGGTGGTAATTTCTGCTGTAACTGGGGTTTCCTACCAGACACCGGGGAGTTTAAGCACTCGCCTCAAGATCTTAGCTGTTCCCATTAGCGCACTTTTTTGCAACTCACTTGAGTTGATTGCTTCCGGTATCTGGGCAAACCACATTTTATGCACAGATGTTATTGCGCCCAGTGCCTCATTGACTACTGGAATTACAGTTGTTCTTACATTGCAGCATTTTTAAATCACTTCTTCAAGAGGGAGATATATTTTTCTACTTTTTTATATTTTTTGCTGGCTATATTGTAGTCATTGGGTACTGCTATATCTATTGTAGTAGCCTTCTTGTTTGTCTAGTCCACCTCCACTATATCTGGTTGGTTTGCTTGGATATGCTTGTCGGTTCAAATATATAGAAGAAGAGTACAAGTACTTGGGGATTATGCAAAGCAACATCAACCACGAAGCCGAGGTACGTCACAAAGCCATTACTGAATACAAGAAATGCCTTCGGCAGGTCCTACGGAGCCAGCTCAATGCCAAGAACCAAGTCATGGCAATAAATACCTACGCACTGCCAGTAATAAGATATCCAGCAGGTATAATAAAGTGAACTGAGGAAGCCATCAAGGAAACAGATATAGCAACTCGTAAACTGCTGACCATACATGAAGCACTACACCCAAAATCTGATACTACTAGATTGTATCTCGATCGGAAAGATGGTGGTAGGGGACTCAAAAGTGTACAGCAGACAGTGAAGGAGGAAGAGCAAAGCATCAAAGCCTATGCAGCTTATATATATATATATATATATATATATATATATATATATATATATATATATATATATATATATATATATATATAAGTACTATATATATATATAAGTACTATATATATATATAAGTACTATATATATATATAAGTACTATATATATGTATATATATAAGTACTATATATATAAGTTCTATATATATATAAGTACTATATATAAACATATATATATATTTGTTTCCCTTGTCTGCTATATATATATATATAGCAGGCAAAGGAGACAAATTCCTTTGCCAATATGTATATACATATATATAATATATATATATTATATATTATATATATTTATATATATATATGTTGCCAATATATATGTATATATTGTTGCCAACATATATATATATATATAGATGTATAATATATATACTGCCCTATGTTGGTAAAACTAGTTATCAGACCAACTTTTAGTTTTTTCGCTCGCCGCCCCAGAGTTTTCAATCAACTGAGCTAATTTTCACAACAGACATGTATTACAAGACAAAGAATGTTTATATTTATTTTGAATGATCAAAGTAAAACCTAATCCTCAATAATCCCATTAAACTAGTTATGCAAGCAAAACGTTGAGTAATTAGGCCAGGTATTCGGCTGGAATAACTAGTTAGCAACACTTACAGAGTTATGAGTGCAGTTATGCAATGCATGAAGCTATGGTTCCTGCTGGTAAAATTAGTTAAGATGTTTGCAAAAGTTTTTATTATCTAAAAATAACAAAAATATCCACATAGTCACAGTATATAAAATTGAAGCCAATACCACACTGTCACATCGCATTTTGTGAGTCTGCAAATATGACCCATGCAAGTACCATGAGCCGTTGATGTGCGTTAAAAGACAAGCTGCAGCATGGAAGAGAAACACATTGTTTGAATGAGCCATGCAGTGAGAGTGAGTGTCAGAGAGAAAGAGAGCGCTTTGCCATCATCAATCAGCACCAGAGAGTTAAAATTTATATCATGTTTTTGAACATTCTCTATATCGAGCGAACAATTTTTATTCATTATTTAATTGACAAGACGTCCACTAACCCGAGGATAGGTGGCATAATCAAAATATCAGTAAGTGCCCTGCTCTACAATATTTTATTACAACAGCATTACTCAAGTCTGCACACTTTCCTAGGCAACAACTTTTGCAATCTGTGCGGCCATTATTTTGTAGCAGTTTAACATGTAACATCAAACAATTTAACAATACTCGATTGGCACTTACAACGTAGATGCACATCGATTAGCCCACAATAAATTTTTGTAACGCAATTCCATCCAACCTAAGACAAACCAGCTGTTGCAATAATACTACATGCCAATGGAGAATTTGATGACATTAAACAGCTTTTTATTATTTTAATGCATATAATATTTGCAATATGTACATGCAGATTGTATATTCTTATTTTAGGATTATTGCACCTACTATTTGAGTGATAGTGCAGGCAGACATCATGGTAAATTTATTAAACTAATTGTGTTATGCCATGTCAAAATTTTAAATATCATCACATGTGGGAAGCATGTATTTGCAAACCAAGTAGTTATGTTATGTACTTGGTTAATATCATCATCTGTTATTAATTTTTATGATACTACTTTTTACATTATTCACAAAATATATTACCAATCTTGTAATTTAATAAAGTAGATTACTTTCTTATGAATATTTACATTTGGCTAGTGAGTACAACCACCACAATTATTATTTTAATTTTCATGAAAATTAGTACCATTGTGACTCAATTTCAAGCGCAAATTTATAGAAATAACGCACAAACATTGTCTAAGTTACCCAGAGACTAGATTTGCTTGCAGAAACCCATTTCATCTACTGTTATTATGCAAATAGTTTTCTAATTTTCAGATAATAAGAAATTTTGCAAATCTTTTAACTAGTTTTACCAGCAGAAACCATGGCTGCATGCATTGCATAACTGCATTCATAAGTCTGTAACTCTTGCTAGCTAGTTATTCAAGCAAAATACCTGGCCTAATTACTCAACATTTTGCTTGCATAACTAGTTTAATGGGATTATTGAAGATTAGGTTTTACATTGATCATTCAGAATAAATATGAATATTCTTTATCTTGTAATACATGTCTGTTGTGAAAATTAGCTCAGTTGATTAAAAACTCTGGAGCGGCGAGCGAAAAAACTAAAATTTGGTCTGGTAACTAGTTTTACCAACATAGGGCAGTATATATATGTATAATATATATATGTATAATATATATGTATAATATATATATGTATAATGTATACATATATATATGTATAATATATATATATGTATAATATATATATGTATAAAATATTTATGTATAATATATATATATAGACAAAGGGATTTTTCTCCCTTGCTTGCTCTGAGCTGCACTGATGAGGCTTCAATAGCCGAAACGGTACTGTTCGTAACATCAGTATATATATATATATATATATATATATATATATATATATATATATATATATATATATATATATATATAGCAATTGATAGTGAGTTTTCACAAAAGTTATATGTCAGACATATACAAAAATTACTTGAATTATTTTATTAAAATAAGTCATGTATTATTTTTTATTGGCTAAAAATCAAACTGCTTTTACGAATAGCCGAGTTGGGTCATTTGAGCTAATCAAGTCTTAGTAGCTTGTTAAATAAAAGTAAATACTCATCAAAGTTTTATCAAGCAGATTTAGGTTAGAGAAATGTGTTTAGCTATTATATAATAAAAGTAATGGTAAAAAGAAACAAATCAAATGTTTACCTTATGATTTTGTCATATATACTCTATGAGACTCTCTTTATTCTCTTTTTTCTATTTACTTATATCAGCAGCAATTCTACAATGTTTAGACACTGAAAAGCCTCATATATTCATGCAGTAACTATTTGGAAGAGTCCAAAGTAAAAATTATGCAAAACCAGAAATATCCAAAAGTATCTCAAACTAAATAAAGATCGTATTCCAGCCAACACTTTGTTTTAATATTTGAGTATTTTTCTAATTATGTTTGCATTTTATAGGTAATCAGAAACATTAGCTAATCAAGTTTACCTTGACCTTTTGAGGCTCCGTGTAATAGCAAGTATAGCAGTTGTCAGCATGAGCTCAAGTGTTAGTGATCCGATGACAAAATACATAATAAAAATAGTGTTGTACTCCCTGCAACAGCAATAATGTTGTTAAGCTGTATTTTTAAGTTTATTTAGGTTGCCATTTCATAATGTGATTGTAAAAAGTTTTTATAGCACTGCCAACAAAAGATTACAGGCTATAAATACTTTATTACTGTTTGCAAAAAAGTTAGTATATTAACAAAATTATGCATTAAAAGTTTGTTAAGGAAACAGACTGGAGCAGGAGACATTCACTTTTGATGCATTATGTAGCGCATTAGATTTCATACAAAGGTTGAATATACTATATTCGGAGTGTTTTCTGAAGCAGATAGCTAAAGTTTACTTTTCCATTTGATATAAAAATGCCAATAAAATGGGATGCTAGCAGCAAAAAGGGTATAAACATTAATACTACTAAATAAGTCTACCCAGTGATGCCACTGAGAGTACCTTATTTAAACCAAAGGCACAAGTTAAAGGAAAACAGTCTTAAATGATTTAAAAAGAAAGTTGTATGTGGTGCAAGATAAAACCTAGCGGCCAAAAAAAGAGGGTTAAAAGCATTGCAGGGCTTAAAAAATATGCAATTGAACTACCCATTATAATAAACCCAAAAAGGTTTTTTTTACAGAAAACTGTGAAAGGAGCAATGTCAAAAAATGTACCGTAAGCCCTCATGCTCAAACCGCGCGGCTTGTGCTCACGAACAGATGACTCACGAAGGAAAAATAACTTTCCAGCAAGCCGTCTGTTGTATCTAGCCGCCCTTACCAACAAGCCCCATATGCCCACAGACCGCGGCTAACGACTGAGGTTTTGTCATTTTTGACTCCTTCAGGAGCGAGAGTGTTAAGACGAGTTTTGCTATGCCCCCGTCCTTTTGAATAAGAAAAACTGTGAGTCATTTTCCTTCGTGCGTCATCTGTTTGTGAGCACAAGCCGCGCTGCTTGAGCGTGAGGTCTTACTGTAAGTCGAAATAAAAACAAGTACCTGTATGTAAACCTTAAATGAGGCTTTAATTGAAAAATCACAAAGTACATTCATATGTAACAAAGGATAACACTTACGGTGTGTGTGATATTGTCAGCACAGTTTCTGTAGTTGTGATCATTGTCTCAGAAAAGATTTTCCATCCTACACCTTAAAGATCATCATACTAAAGCAAGTCAGTGCATCAGCTGCTTTTAATAAAACAAAAGGAATCCAACAATAGCTTTAAACAGTTATGTTATTTTTAGTTGACGGTTCTACAATAAATTATGTTTTTGTATATAAATTTAAAAAAAGTTAATTTTTGGTGTGATTGACCTCTGATTGTCATTTTTGAGTCATAATTTTTTCTTTAAAAATGTTCTATCATGACCAAACATAAAAAAGCAACTTTTTGATTTTGGTTTATTCTTATCCATCAACTTATAATAATTGTAAAGTCTGTTATTTTAATTTTGTATGAAAGTATCTTAACTATCTAAATGTTATTTAAAGGTAAATGTTATTAAAGTGCAGGTGCATGTAGACTATTTATAGCACTTGTTCAAACCAAGACGTGATAGTTAAGGGTGAATTTTGAGACTGACAAAACGTGTGATTTCACAAAGCTAATTTTATTGTATGGTAACAATCTACCAGATAAGTTTGGCTTTGCATCACAGAAACACTTTTTAGCGAGAATCAAAAAGCATTATGTAATCATGTTAAAAGAAATACTTCAGCAGCAGTACTCACATCTATCAGCAAGTCTGCTGAGGAATAATCTTGCTAATTAAAGACTGTGACCAAGATGTTTATTTTGAGTCTTTTAATCGGTTTAAGAGTTACCAAGAATAAAAAGCTAGTCAAATTGGCATAATTGTTAATGCAGAAATTTCATTTTTGAGAGATTCAGCCATTGTAATTATTTGTACACACACTTTACGGTAAGTGAGTATTTTGCTAGACAGCTACAAGCGCATTCCCTATCCAACATTTCAATAAATTAAATGTTTCTAGTTGATATTCCATATAAACTCATAACTATAATTCTACTCTTCATCTTTTAAGTATATGAGTTATGTAAAATAATTAAAATATTTTTACCATATAAGCCCTTGATGCCATACTTATCTCCAACTAGAGTCAATGAAGAGTTGTAGATCATGAGAGACGAAGGTTGAGAAAGCTTGCAGTTACTGATGTGCTGGCCACCACCTAACTTTGAGCATATTGAACTGACTTGACCATTGAGATCAATTACTCTTAAAGCGTTGCCTTGAAAGTCTGTGACAATTAAAGTGTCGTTTTTCATCACTAGAATATCAGTTAATAAGTGAAATAAAGCAACTTGAAATGAACCATCTTTATAACCATGGGAAGAACCTTCAACAATCGGTGAAAATGATAAATTCTTTGGGTAGATCTTTCCAATACCTCTGTTTGTAGCAGCTAAAAGAACTCCATTTTGACTATCAGCTAACCAAGTGGTAATAGAATAGATCTTTGGATCCATGTGCCTAACGATTCCACCAGGGTTACTCAGATTCATAATAGCAACGTATGTAGTGCGTAGTTGGCTGATGTAGAATACTTGACCATCAAATGTCGTAAGTTCATCTGGGTAGTTAAATGAACAAGTAATGAGACTCCCATCTTGCGTATTATTCTTGCCTACTTTACCAGCAAACAGAGATGTCTGTTCAGTAGATCTGTTGAATAACCTTAATACATTATTCCTTTTGTCAACGAGTAGCAGAGAAGAAGAGCTGCGATGATAAAAATCAGTAATGTCATTAAACTTTGCTGTAGTTTTGTTTCCTTCTGCATACCCAGCAGCAGACAATCCAATTACCGATTTTATAGTTTTTTGATTAATATTGGCTGTAAAAAGCTGACTTTTGGTCGAGAATAATATGTTACCCGGAACATAATGGTCATGGTCCATATGGTAAACTAAATCTTGCGTGTTAAGTAGTGAACTCGTTGTGTCGAATCTAATTCTGTAAAACATAGAATTTGCATAGATTTGCAAAAAAACATGGCAATTACAAGTGTTAGCTATGTAAAAACTGTTTTATGAATGGCTTTGTTAAAATTTCAAATACATTTTTCCATTAAATTTCTGTAATGGCACTGTTTTTTCATTACTTTTTAAAAGCAATACTAATAAAATGTTTAAGCAAATGTGCTTCCCAAGTGGTGTCTTCACGACCTTTGCTGCTGGCAATCACAGCAGACACTTCAGCTGCTTCACAGTCAAGCTCTCGATACTCTAGCCAATTTCTTGGTACCTTGGTCATTCAATCAGCTTTATTCTCCACTGAAGGAACAAAGTGAACAGACACTGTCAGTTCATATTCAACTATCATGTCACGAATCAACTTCAAACGTTGTTTAAGGGCATCTCAAAAACACCTTTTGTTCAGATGCGGTTTTGCCCACACAAAAGGTGTTGGTCAACTAGCTAACAACTGTAAGCAAATCAATGATCAATGTGACACTTTTGAATTCCATGACATGACACTTCTTGAATGTTGAGAAAATTGATCTTTTGACAGACTGCCCACAACCCTGCAGCATTGATGTGCTCATGGTTGAACTTCATTTGAAGCCATGAAGCATTTTCCACAATATTGCCATCTACCTCCAAGGCCACGCCTATGCCAAGGAAGCTTGCATCCGTCAAAACTGTTACAGAATCGTGAGGGTTTACCCTCTAAACTCCTTTGACTGGGTCCTCGTGGCGGGCTTCTCAGGCAACTTCTATTTTTCCAACATGTGAGTCTCAAGGTCTACAACAGTGTAGTTGCAGCTAACCTGCCACAGGGTAATGACCAACCAGTCAGCCAAATATTGAAAACAGCTACTTTTTCGTGACGTACTGAAGGCTCAAAATTTTCCTCCAAAAAACTGTTTCCTTCTGCACATGCCTACTAGAAAATTTCAACAAAGCAACACCCAGCTATCTCAAGCTACTTTGCTTTGGGCCTATTCCGAGCCAAGCTGTCTTTCAACTGTTGAACACACAATACCGACTCCTGAACCACTGTGTCATCAATATAGCAATTAGTTCAACAGCAGACACATTCGTATAATTACAGAACTTTTTCAAGAATTGAGATCATGATTCTTGGGGTACATCAGGCCAAAACCCAGTTGAGTTAAGACATAGTGCACACCCTTGTACCTCATAACTGAATAGTTTCACAGGTTCTTAGAATTACGGATCTGCAGGTATGCAGAATTTAGGTCCACCACCTTTAGCTCGCCCCGCAGTTGCCGTCATTTCTTAATCTTATCTGTGCACACATCCATCACGTCTGCACAAGTATGACACTTGACAAATACATCCACGTCATTCATGGTTATTAAGGATAATTCATGGTAATTCATGACTGGGCGCACTTTGTATTTTTTGGCTGAGCTACTGCCAGCAGTGGAATGATGTCTTTTACAGGCCCATGCCACCATTCAGCCAGTTTTATGAAATTCATCTCTTTAGTTTGACAAATAGTGCTCTCGCACCTGAGATGCTTGAGAAAATTTATACTCAGAGATCCTAATCTGGAGCTCGTTAGGTAGTTTCCCAGACTACCGTCAACTAACAGTTCAGTGATCTTTGACAAATTTGGTTATGACATCTGGGTCCTCAACCCGCAAAAGGCATATAATGCCTCTAGTTGGTGCCCCAGAATCCTCCATAGCTTTGCTGGTTGCAGTAACATAGCACCTTTACCAAAAAGCCCTGCAGAATCCATTCCATAGGGTTTTTCCCACTAGACACTGCATTTCAAATCTAAACCTCTCCCAACAGTGATACAACCCATATGATCAGTGACATCATTTGAGAGAAGGCAGTTAACCCAAAGATTTTTACTCAACTAATTACTGGCGCAGTAACAGGAAATCATTGTTTCTGCAAACCAATAAATACTCGACATTGGTCTTTCATGCAACAAACTTTGCTATTAATTGTTAACAAAAGCTAGCTTTCTATAATAAGAAGCACAATCACCAACCTAAGACTCACTAATGCCTGCTCGCTTTCTGTGTCTACAAGACACATGAAAAATGACTGTTGCAAATGGCTCAAACAAATGGAATACAACTACTGCACATAGCCCAGTACAAAGCTGTCTGATTGCACACAAGTACAGATTCGTGCTCCTCTGTTTCTATTGAAAACTCAATCTACCTCTGGTAGCCCTGGCAGCCATGTAATCATGCACTTGCTGGCTAATACAGTTAGCAACGAGGTGCTCAGTGCTGCCATACCCAAAACATCCCCTCTTGGAAGAAGCCTCTTTTGACTTCTTTCCTGTGGCACTCTTGCGCCAAGTCTGTTCTGTTTACAGGTTTCTACACAGTGATTACCATCCCATCGAAACAAATAACAAATATATTTAGTTACCATTATGTTACTTTAAAAATATGATATTAGCTATAATATATATATATATTAGGTAAGACTATAAAAAATTAATTTGGACTTGTTAGTCCTGCACAACCAACTTCGCTTTTGAGCTAAAGACTTGAAAGTGTGTGTTCGGCCTTTTGTGGTGGTTTGTGCTCTATTTCTTCTAAAGTTAAAAAAATTTAACATGGTCACAAAGAATTCTTGTGGTTAGGTGCTTGGTTAAACCAATCTTTTTGGGATAACTCTAACCGTCAGTGCCTGCTCTTTGTTTCTTCAATCTGTTGATTGAAATAGCAGGCTCCACTTCTGCAAACCAATCCTTTCAGGGTAGCTTTAACCAACTGGTACCTGCTCTCTGTTTTTTTAATCTGTTGATTAAAATAGCAGGCTCTACTGCTGCAAACCTAACTGCTTCTTGGATGTAGCCTCTTGTAACTAGAGCAGTCTTGCTGATCATACTACCTCTCTTCCCATCATCCTTAACAAAGGGATATATAGTATATGCTTCGTGAGTTCACATTCCTTCTCTGATGTTTTCTTTGTTTGGTTGCTGTAATGGTTCGTTTGCCGAATTTGTTAAAATAATTTAAAACCAGTATTAAAATAAAAAAAATTATTTTTAAAGAAAAAATTAAAAACTAATTTCGCTTGGAGTAGGAAAGAACAAGATGATAATATCACTATATTTTGGTTTTTCTTTCGAGTGCTCTTTAAAATTGATCAAAATATTTTCATACTAATGATTGATTGATTGATAACGCAGTGTTGATTATAAACACACAAAATCATATATGTATAGAAAAATTTTAATCAATATTATGCTAGTTTGAAAATGTGATATAAGCTATCACATGTAGATCAAGTATAACTAAAAGTTTCACGGAAAGTTTCATGATAGAAGACTTAGTGCCCCTAACAAATAACTGAAACCAATCTGCTATAAGATCTAAAATTAAAAGTGTAAAATACAGTAGCTGTAAATCCATACGTATATATACATTTCTTAAAGTTTGTCTGTATGTATGTTGGTATGTGCGTAGTTTTAGCTATAGCTATTAAAACCTTGGAATAAAGAATCCGTACTGCAGAAAATTTGATTTCGGACCCTACCGTTCAACCGGTTCACCAGTCCGACACCTTACCAATTCAACCACATGAGCTTGATAGATTCATAAGGCAATATATATCGCTATATGGGAGCAAATACGATACAGCTCTCCATCGCAACACAGATTCATGAGAAGTGGTAGCTCTTATTAGTAAGCTTACTCAAATTATCTATTGGCAATGTGCCAGGGTAATAGCAAGTGGCAGGCTACTCTTTTTATATCTCTTTGTTTATAAGCTGGTTTTTAATACCCGGGCAACACCGGGTAGCACAGTTAGTAGCTATATATAAATGTAAATATACTAAACAATGGATGACATAACTGAGCAGATAATTCTACGAATCTCTACACTCAAACTTTATATGATAATTTTGTTATGGGAATCAAATTAGGTCTTGGTAATAATTATAAAACCTCAAAGTGTATAACTTCATCTATAGATACCTTTAAATTGCAATTTACAGGTTGTTTTATTTGTCACTTAAAATTCATACTTGGTGTTTTATTAGATAAAAGAGGTCACTGATAAAAAATAAAGAGGTTGTTGATATAAAATGCAAGCGCCTTTTATATCAACAATAAGGCATCTGAAGAAAACGTTGAAAGCTGTTTTAGCGTGAGTGATGAGGTGTGGGTGATGAGGTGTGGGTGAATTCTGATGAGCGAAGCTGCTTATTTGGCTTGCCTAAAGGTTGGCAGTAGGGACTGCCGTGGGATTCGTGACAGCATTCTGCTGTGGGCATGCATTGCCGTAGTGGTAAAGGCTAGTGGCAAAGGAGAGGTTGGTGTGCCATTATAGCAGCTTGATTCTGCATGGCAACATCTTAATTGTCTTCCTGACAAATATCATTGGCTAACTTATAAAGTATATAAGTTCCAACCATATAAATGGGTGCTAGGCATGAGGAGTGATTTGTTTATGCACAGTAAAATGGCAGAATGTAACTCATTTACGCAATAAGAAATTTATGGCTTTTTTTGCAACAAAATACAAAAATTCTGAAAAAAAAACTATTTTTGATGATCATTAGGAGCAACGGTGCAATTTGCAATTATTTAAACATAAACAGACTAATGATAAGGACAATATAAGTATGTCAAACTTTAAAGAATAATGCATGTATCTGTGGAACGAACAACTCCAGTCTCACATTTACACATAGACCTGTAACAAGTCTATTGCAGTCACTATCACTACTGCAGTAAAAGCAGCCAACCCACTACCGTGAACAGAAAATTACAATGAACACCATCTTCAAGTATGCCACCAGCCTGGCATAGTTCAAATTAGTGTAAGGATTGTATAATAGTTTATGTACATACAAATAATAAACAAAATACATTATTTGTATACAAATACTAAGTTACAACCACTTTTTATTGCAAACGCACCAAGAGTGTGTAGCAAGAACTAGAGTTCCTAGATTTCCTATCGTGCTGAGTTGCCGATGGGCTAGACTATAGTTTCCTTTGAAATATTCAGGTTACTCACCCATTTACTTCTTCATTAAATATTGTAGTTCCGCCTAGCTACAAACAGAAACAGCTAATTTATATGCCACATTAAGTTTACCACAAATAGTGTTTATTTTGAACGGTAATGGTCACTTAGTGGATATAAATCTCATGTACGAGAGCGAATTTGTAAGAACTTGGATTATTATTGAGAGCTTTGATACTTGCAGAAATTATGGTCTTTAATAGTAATGGCAGTATGAGGTTGCATTATGAGTGTCATCTAGGCAAATACATTTGAAAACCTTTTATGCAAATACTTCCTGTTTTCCATTTTTTCTAAAGAAAACCAAATGGTTTTCTTTAGTAAAAATGACTGACATTTGAGGTTCTAACTATGACTTTGACTCCATTCTGTAAGAAATTACCTTTACTAGATTGAATAGCTAAAAATTTGCTTACCTTTTGTACAAGACAGCATGTAAGAACTAGCAATACTTTTAAATCCCTTTGTACAGCCATTATTTTATGATGGTCAGCAAGAGAAGCCATAGAGAACAGCGCAATGTCATACATTGTGAAAATTATCAGAATACTTTAATAAACTGAGCCTCAAAGCCTTAAAAAGCTGGAACTTTAATGCCTAAGAGTCTTGCAATCTTTTCACCTTTGCACCTTTTAATCCCGTAGCCTTGATGCCTCAGAGCCCAGCACGATGCTGCCACAAAACCTAAAGTCTTCAGACCTAGTGCTACAAAGCCTTAGACCCTTGAATTTTAGCACCTATGAGCCTCATAGCAATAGAAAACTTTATGGCTACCAATTTCATAGCTACAAAATTTTGAAGTCTAAAGCTTCAGAGCTGCAAATTCATTCAGCAGCTCAGCAGTATTATTAACTTTACTAGATTTACAACTTCATGTATATGAAGATTTACAGCTACATGTATATGAAGATTTACAGCTACATGTATATGAAGATTTACAGCTACATGTGTATGAAGATTTGCTAAAGCTAAAACAGAGGAGCAACCACATTTGAGGCTGTAAAGAAAGGTGATTGCAGGTACCAGAATTTTTCATGTGCAGGAGTGCATGTGTGTACATGATTGTGTGCGTGTGTGTGTGTGTATGTTTTTGACGATATTTGTGTAAGTACATAGAAAATATAGAGTAAACATACATAAATTCTATTATAAGTTTGCCTAGGAATGCTTCATTACTGACTAAAGTCTCTGATCTACTAGTGCTAAAATAATCTAGAGACTGATGTTTTTCCTGATTATCATAGAACATTCACCAACTAATTTTCAGAAATAGTTATTTTAAGTTTTACAAAATAATGACAACCACTAATATTTACAAAATTTGATTCAAAAAGCATTCCATTCAAAAATTTAACTTTTATTATTACGGTTATCATTTATAAGGGCTCAGCGCTACATATATACAAATACTAGATACTTCAAAAAACGTTTCAAACAAGGTTATAATTTGTATAATTAAGAGTATTGTTAATATTAAAAAAAGCCCAGTTTATAAAGACTCATTGATACAAAGCTACCGATTAAATGTTTGGCAAAATGTTTGCCAGGCCTGTTAAAGAGATAAATTCAAAGGACCGGAGAGGTTGAGAAATGAAAATTTGAAATTGTATTTTCATTTTCTTTCTTTTACGAAAATCACACAGTTATAAGCTAAATAATTTTAGCTGAAGTTTTAGTTTCCAGTTTAGGTAATTATTCAAACCATGTGATGTGATCGGTTGCTACACACTAATTGCATGTTCCTAAGAAGACAAGTGAGTAGCGTCTTGAAAAGCATCTTACAATAAATATTGATAGTTTTGTTATGGCCTGAATGTCTCTTGTTATAGCCTGAATTCTCTACATTGGTGCAGCAATGAAAGCAAATGATAATATTTCTGATCAGTTCATCTTTAAGAGTACTAGTTAATCTATTTGAATATTTTCTAACCGAGAGGAGTGAATGCCAAAAGAAACCAGCTGAGTAACATCATAGAGAATTAAGGCTAATATTTGAGTGATTTATTCTCTGAGATAAACTGGTCAGTTAATAGCAAATATAACTGCAGTTATATTTGTACGAAGTGTTGCAGATACAATTAGGAGAAACCTCTTAGGAACAGTTAGTGATATAACAGACGACTACCGTTACATCGGATGAGTACAATTTTATCTCAATGATAAAGACAAAAAAGATCAAATTAAAAAATATAGCTTTAGTACCTTAAGCTGTCAGCAAAACAGTACATGTTTTTCTTTAGTAAAAACAGGATTTAGAAAATTTATATAACAAGCACATTTGTCAGGTCAGCTTGGTTTTTATATGACACTATGTGTAGTAAGAGAGGGCCTAAGTAAGTTATGAACACATACCATAAAACCTCTAATTGAACGCCATGGTGCTCTATTTTTCTACCCTTCCTCTATAGTGGCAGTCAATTAGAGGCAGCATTTAAATAGAGACTAGCGGTCTATTTTTCAAATGGCTCGTCAGAATTTGAAAAGACAAATTTAGTCCTATTAGGGGCGAAGCAAGTGTCCCTATATTTTGCTCTCTTTTTCCCCTGGAGCAATATAACATTTTTTTAAATGCAATGAAATATCTAATTTACCTTCAACTTGTCAAAGATATTTTAGTAAATAAGCATCGAGAAACTGAGAACTATTTCCCAGTTGATATCTATTGCTTGCAGTTAACCTGCAACGATATTACAGCCTGTGTCCTTCTTTGCAATTTGTTGGCACTTTCAATTTTTAATTTATTCTATATTTAAAGTCATATTTTTGTTTTGTATTTATATTTACCAATGTTGCATAAAAACTAATTGCACTCATTGACACGTTTGCTACAGTTTGAAGCCAAAACTAGCTTTTTATGCGCAATAAAATAGGAGTTACGAGCGTCGATCAATTGTATGATCAGATTACCGCAATGATGCTATCAAATAATTTGCTATAAATTTGCAAATTTCTAAGTTATATAAGGATAATCTACCAATGCTGCAAACATAATTATTTTTATTATTAAGTGACTTAAACGAACCATGTTTATATTACATGCAGAAACAAAAAGGATCGTTTTTAAAACAAAAATATTTCCATCGTTTACTCGAATAGCCGCGTTTTGATTGTTGCTTTCGGTGGAATGAACACCTTTTATTTATCCAATACCTTCCACAATGTCTTCTGGTCTTTAATTGTCTTCTGCACTGCTAAAATAGTCGATATTAGCGTCAAAACCTTTTTGGTAAAGCAAAACTTTTACACAGTGCAGTTAGCACAAAATCAACGCGTAAAAGTTTGCTTGCTAATCGTAACATTTGGCCCAAAACTAGCAAACCGTTTTGTATATGTATGCTCTTCGAAGTATTAAGGCCTTGTTAAGCAAGAAACTGCTATTAGCCTGAGATAGTATAATTATTTTTATGGCGGTGCTTTCAAAGTTCATCTACCATCGCAAATTTATACCATTTTTTCGTATATATACAGTCAAACATGGATAACTCGCCCATGGATAGCTCGAACACATGGTTAACTCGAACGGTTTCTTTGGTCCGTTCCCACGTAATGATAAATTGCTATAGATAACTCGAACTCAACACTGTTAACTCAAACTGTTTTTTGCACAACGGCTACCGAAACGGTTATCGCTTTAGAAAATCACTTTATTCCAAGCCATAGAGGTAAACCTCAACTTTTCGTAATTCATAAGCGTCGTTATTACCACCATCGGCAAAATATTTTTGTCAATGACTTTTCTAAAGGCTTGGTGAAATTTGATTTATACCAAACATCCGCTTAGCGATCGCCCTTCGGAAGCGAGGTAAAGTGAGGTAATCTTTGCATAAACTTCAAGAAAAATCGGCAAAATTGATCGTGGGTAAAACGCTCAAAAGAAAAAGATGTCTTTTCTTTTGAGCATTTCAACAACAACCAAGTTTTGCCAATGTCAATCTAAAAAACGTCATGGCAATAACATCACCTCAAACAACAAACCAATCTCAAGTGATAGAAAAATCTCTATACTTTTTGATAAAAACGTTTGAAACTTTACATTAGAAGCATTTAATTTGAAACAAGCCATTTGTGCTTTTGATTTATATTATAGTTTGTATATGTACATGTATCTACTAACAAATAAGTAAATACATGGACTTGTGACAGTGCTCTGATAACATGAACGCTCTGATAATTCAAACACTTTTGCTCGGTCACATGAAGTTCGAGTTATCCATGTTTGACTGTATATAGGCTACTTTGAAGTATCATGACCGCGTTAAACAAGGTATTATTATTAGCGTGAAACAGTTATTAATTATTTCTATGGGGCTGCTTTCAAAGTTCATCCACCATCGTAAATTTAAATAGTTTTCTATATAAGTACTTCAAAGTATCAAGACTGCGTTAAGCAAGGAACTGCTATTAGCTTGAGACTGTTATCCCATAATCAAACACAAGCAAAGCGAGTTTGTTTGGGAGCTTTGTGATAAATGCATATGTGCACACAACTTCCAAAAAGTATCCACCAACAGCCACACCCAAACCCTTTTACCAAAATCCCATCAAAAAATTTAACTTATTTTTTGGAGTCGTTTAAGTATAATAGTAATACAAAACACCTATAAAGTTATTTAAATATGTTACCAAGTCTTTGAAAACTGTCGACAAAATCCTAAAATTTACCCATCTGATCCGATGATACATAACTAGAAAGATTTACTTGGCCTAACATTGCCATTAAAACCTGACAAGCCTTTTTAATCAAAATTAAGACCGGTTAACAAAACGCCCATAAAAACATGCAGCAGATAGTAGAAAAGCGTGCACATTTCACCAGTCTATCGCCAAAATTACCGCTAGAATATCGTTTGTTGCTTCCTCTCGAGTTTAAAACATTAATGACTTACTTTTTAACAACTTCACTAGGAAGCGCATCACTTGATTGGCTATCAAGGACCAAATCCTACAACGCAAAAGAAAGGAGACTAGACAGCGCGACCTTTAACAGAACACTGCCCTTATCTAATAGAACTATTTCTATTATTTTCTATATGAACTTTTTCTAAACACTTTATATGTCTCCTTTTTTATATTTCTATTATTATATATTTTCTTTGTTATTAGTTCGTATACAAAATACTATACATATACTTATATAGGGCCTACATATAAATCTATTTACAACATTATTCTATATCATATACCATTATTCCATTTCTATTACTTTATATACAACTTTACATTCCCCATATACTTTCCATTCACAACATTCCTAACATTTTTTTATACTTACACTTCTAAAATAGAACCTTTTCACCGTTATATATCTATTTATATTACAATGCCAAACACAATTGTAATATCAACAATTAAACAATTACTCATATACCTGGTTTCAACCCAACTTTACCTCCAAAAATAAATTATTAGTTGCACCTTTTTGAAGTCGTGCTTCCTCAGATTTATTTTATATCATCTTGAACAACTCTCATTTATACCATACTCTGTTAGTTCCTGCTGACAACTACTTTTTCAACAACTAGCAGTACCCTTTATTTTTTCCATTATCACTTAGGTCGTGGGCTGTATGAGGGGATAATTTCTAGTTGATTATTTTTATTGTGTTGCTTTCAAAGTTTTAACAAAGAAAGTAAAAAGCTTTGGGGTTTGACAATGAGAGAATTGATTGTTGTTAATGTAAATAATTCATTAATAATACGATTTTGTAAAAATTTTTCTATTAATCACTTGATATTATGGGTTCATAAAGATCAAAGATAGTCAAAGTGGCGGCCAGATAGAGGTGGTATTCAAATAGAGGTGGAGTTCTATTAGAGGTTTTACGGTATGTTACAAGTATAGGTTAACCAGAAGCGACTCATTTTAGCAAATAACTATAATTTTCAGACCAATAGCTTTTAGATAATCATAAACCTTGCTGTTTCATACAATTGGCATCACATCACATCCTTTGTGAACATTTTCGGTGTTCATCTTCTTTTGCTAAGTCCTTTTTTCTCAATCACTTTAGCTATATTATGAAGTTCGTCAAGCTGCCATTTTCAAGTGAAAAACATTCAGACTGCAACGATGGTAACTACAGTGTTTGGGTAGATAAATTAAAGGTGGCAGCAAATCTGCAGAATTTTAGCACCTAATAATTTGTTTGCCCTATTTCTATCAAGAGTAACTATACTAAGAATTAGCCAAGCACATTAAAAACGTTGTATATGAATGAAAGCAGCTTTGTTAGCAGGCTTTAGCATGGGTAACTTGAGTATCTATAAACTGTTAAAAAACTCAAAAGAGAACTATACAATTGAGTCTCTGAACAGGGCTACGCAATTGGATCCCGAAACATGATCATACAATTGAGTATCTAAACAGGGTTATTCATTTGAGTCTTTGAGCAGGATTATGCAATTAGATCTCTGAATAGAAGAATTCAATTACTCGATTAATTTCCCCTAACACTAACATAATCAGCACATAATCACTAATAACAGTAACATAAATGGTACCCAACCTAACCTAATCGGTATCCAGCCTAACACCATCAGTCTCTAACCTAACATAATTGGTACTAATCTAACTCAACCAGCACCCAACCTGGCCAAATCAGTAGTCAACCTAACATAATTGATGTCCAACCTAACGTTATCGGTACCCAACCTAACAAAATCAGTAGGCCGCCTAACATAATCTGTACTCAATCTAACATAATCTCTCCCAAATCTAACATAATCAGAACCCAAACCAACATAATCAGTACCCAACCTAACATAATGTGTTCCCAACCTAGCATAATATGCATCAACTATAGCATAGCTGGTACCTAACCTAAGATAATTGACACCAAATATAATATCTACTCAAAATTTGGTAGTTGTTTTTCGTCACTTTGACAGACATCACTTTCTGTCCTAATACTTTGATTTCATTTCAAAGGTCTCTCATCCTCAGCCCTGACTTCTCTCAGTGTAGTCATATGCAGGTTTAAAGATGAGTTGGAAGAGGCTTTTCAGCAAAAAAGATCTTTATCTGTCTCTCTAACAACATCTCCCAAAACTATGTACTGACCTACAACTGAATTAAAATTGGTGTGCCCTAACAACTTGACAAACATAAATAAGGTCCTAGCAATAAACAAGTAACCTTGGTAACAACTTTATAAGGTCTCATCTACAGATTAGTGACTATAGTCTTTAGTACATGAATGCATTTATGTGCAATCATGGGATTAAGATACATATTAGGTAAAATATATGTATAAAAAAACTATATAAAATATTTTGCATTCTCTTATCATGTTTTTAAAGTTGCATCATCACTTCCTGTATTTAGAGCTGAAAGACAACAAAACCAAAATTATGAACATCTGGACTCTGCTTAAGCTGCTTGATTACTTGCTAATATGTACAATGGGAAGGCCTCTAAAATCTTTCCCAACAGTCTTATGTTTGTCGACTAAGGAAGATGGTAGTCGGCTACCTTACCTTTGTCATATCTGAACCTATCACGATACTCTACCAACCAAAATAGTTTTAGTATCCAAGAAAACTGCTAACATATTCAGATACATAATAGAGTTGAATGCAATTATTTAGCTAACTTGCAATGAGATAACTAGAAGCAAGTGAAACTTGCTGCTGCAAATGCTTATCAGCTTCTTTGCTACAATAAATCTAGTCATATGTTATGGAACAGCAAGAGTAGAGTTGCTACTAGACCTCAGAAACACATAAAAACTTGAAAAATTGCTATCTATGCGCTATGCCTGTCAGCAGTTTCATTACAAAAAATTGCCAAATGTACTATTATATATTAAATGTACTATTATATATTAAATGTACTATTATATATTAAATATACTATTATATATTAAATATACTATTATATATTAAATGTACTATTATATATTAAATATACTATTATATATTAAATATACTATTATATATTAAATATACTATTATATATTAAATATACTATTATATTTGCATTCGAACACATAAGTTCTCTTTTAAACAGTTTTCAACAAGTGAAGAATTATATCAACAATAAACTAAGCTTAATATTCTAAGATTTGTTATTTGTATTAATAATAACACATATTATTGTGTTTTGTACTCTTTATTTGTAAACACACCAATAACTAATAATAAATAAAACAAAAGCATAACTGAATTTATTTTTACTATTGCCAAGGTAAAGAATGGCTGCTCTTGTATCCAACATACAGTTCCCTGTAACCAACACAATTATAGTCTATGAAAGATCAGCGAATCGTAATGCGTTATAAAGAGGTAATAAAAAAAGCAAAATAGCCGATTTTGCTGCTGAAATAGTCGATATTAGCGTCCAAACAGTTTTTTGGTAAAGCAAAACTTTTACGTGCTGCATTTAGCACAATTTCAACACGTAAGTTTCTGGCTAAACTTAGCATTTGGCCCAAAACTTGCAAACTGTTTTTTATATGTATGTTCTTTGAAGTATTAAGACCTCGTTAAGCAAGAAATTGCTATTAACCTGAGATAGTTAGTAATTATTTCTACGGCGGTGCTTGCAAAGTTCATCTACCATCGTGAAATTATACCGTTTTTTATATATGTAGGCTACTTCGGACTATCACAACCGCATTAAACGAGGTACGACTATTAGCCTGAGACAGTTATTAATTTTTTCTATGGTGCTTATTTCAAAGTTCATCCACCATAGTTAATTTAAATCATTTTTTATATACGTACTTTGAAGTATCAAGACTGCATTAAACAAGAAACTACTATTAGCCTGAGATATACTTTCCATCCACAACATTTTTAACATTTTTCTATACTTACACTTCTAAAATAGAACTTTTTCACCTTTATATATCTATTTATATTACTCTACCAAATACAACTGCAACATCAACAATTAACCAATTACTCATATACCTGGTTTCAACCCAACTTTACCTCCAAAATAAATTATTAGTTGCACCTTTTTCAAGTCATGCTTCCTCAAATTTAATTTATATCATCTTGAACAACTCTCATTTACACTATACTCTGTTAATTCCTGCTGACAACTACTTTTTCAACAACTAGCAGTACCCTTTCTTTTTTCCATCATCACTTTGGTCGTGGGCTGTATGAGGGGATAAGTTCTAGTTGATTATATTTATTGTGTTGCTTTCAAAGTTTTAACAAAGAAAGTAAAAAGCTTTGGGGTTTGACAAAGAGAGAATTGATTGTTATTAATGTAAATGATTCATTGTTAATACGATTTTGTAAAAACTTTTCTATTAATCACTTGATATTATGGGTTCATAAAGATCAAAGATGGTCAAAGTGGCGACCAGATAGAGGTGGTATTCAAATAGAGGTGGCGTTCTATTAGAGGTTTTATGGTATGTTACAAGTATAGGTTGACCAACAGCGACTCATTTTAGCAAAAAACTATAATTTGCAGACCAATAGCTTTTAGATAATATTAAACCTTGCTGTTGCGTACAATTGGCATCACATCACAGCCTTTGTGAACAATTTTGGTGATCATCTTCTCCTGATAAATCTTTTTTTTCTCAATCACTTCAGCTATATTATGAAGTTCGTCAAGCTGCCATTTTTAAGTGAAAAACATTCAGACTGCAACAATGGTAACTACAGTGTTTGGGTAGATCAATTAAAGGTGGCAGCAAATCTGCAGAATTTTAGCACCTAATAATTTGTTTGCCCTATTTCTATCAAGAGTAACTATACTAAGAATTAGCCAAGCACATTAAAAACGTTGTATATGAATGAAAGCAGCTTTGTTAGCAGGCTTTAGCATGGGTAACTTGAGTATCTATAAACTGTTAAAAAACTCAAAAGAGAACTATACAATTGAGTCTCTGAACAGGGCTACGCAATTGGATCCCGAAACATGATCATACAATTGAGTATCTAAACAGGGTTATAATTCATTTGAGTCTTTGAGCAGGATTATGCAATTAGATCTCTGAATAGAAGAATTCAATTACTCGATTAATTTCCCCTAACACTAACATAATCAGCACATAATCACTAATAACAGTAACATAAATGGTACCCAACCTAACCTAATCGGTATCCAGCCTAACACCATTGGTGTCTAACCTAACATAATTGGTGCTAATCTAACATAACCAGCACCCAATCTGACCAAATCAGTAGTCAACCTAACATAATTGATAATCTACCTAATATAATTGGTACCCAACCTAACATAATCAGTAGGCCGCTTAACATAATCTGTACTCAATATAACATAATCACTCCCAAATCTAACATAATCAGTACCCAAACTAACATAATGTGTGCCCAACCTAACATAATGTGTGCCCAACCTAGCATAATATGCATCAAATATAGCATAGCTAGTACCTAACCTAAGATAATTGACACAAAATATAATATCTACTCAAAATTTGGTAGTTGCTTTTCGTCACTCTGACAGACATCTCTTTCTCTCCTAATACTTTGATTTCATTTCAAAGGTCTCTCATCCTCAGCCCTGACTTCTCCCAGTGTAGTCAAATGCAGGTTTAAAGATGAGTTGGAAGAGGCTTTTCAGCAAAAAAGATCTTTATCTGTCTCTCTAACGACATCTCCCAAAACTATGTACTGATCTACAACTGAATTAAAGTTGGTGTGCCCTAACAACTTGACAAACATAAATAAGGTCCTAGCAATAAACAAGTAACCTTCGTAACAACTTTATAAGGTCTCATCTACAGATTAGTGACTATAGTCTTTAGTACATGAATGCATTTATGTGCAATCATGGGATTAAGATACATATTAGGTAAAATATATGTATAAAAAAACTATATAAAATATTTTGCATTCTCTTATCATGTTTTTAAAGTTGCATCATCACTTCCTGTATTTAGAGCTGAAAGACAACAAAACAAAAATTATGAACATCTGGACTCTGCTTAAGCTGCTTGATTACTTGCTAATATGTACAATGGGAAGGCCTCTAAAATCTTTCCCAACAATCTTAGGTTTGTCGACTAAGGAAGATGGTAGTCGGCTACCTTACCTTTGTCATATCTGAACCTATCATGATGCTCTACCAACCAAAATAGTTTTAGTATCCAAGAAAAATTCTAACATATTCAGATACATAATAGAGTTGAATGCAATTATTTAGCTAAGTTGCAATGAGATAACTAGAAGCAAGTTAAACTTGCTGCTACAGATGCTTATCAGCTTCTTTGCTACAATAAATCTGGTCATATGTTATGGAACAACATGAGTAGAGTTGCTACTAGTCCGCAGAAAAACATAAAAATTTGAAAAATTGCTATCTATGCGCTATGCCTGTCAGCAGTTTCATTACAAAAAATTGCCAAATGTACTATTATATATTAAATATACTATTATATATTAAATATACTATTATATTTGCATTCGAACACATAAGTTCTCTTTTAAACAGTTTTCAACAAGTGAAGAATTATATCAACAATAAACTAAGCTTAATATTCTAAGATTTGTTATTTGTATTAATAATAACACATAGTAGTGTGTTTTGTACTCTTTATTTGTAAACACAAAAATAACTAATCACAAATAAAACAAAAGCATAACTGAATTTATTTTTTGCTATTGGCAAGTTCAAAAATGGCTGCCCTTGTATCCAACATACAGTTCCCTGTAACCAACACAATTATAGTCTATGAAAGATCAGTGAATCGTAATGCGGTATAAAGAGGTAATAAAAATAGCAAAATTATAATGCCAGGAGTAGAAAAAGTGCACTGAATGAAACATACTTATGCTCCATTTTCTTTAGGGTTTGATCATTAATATTAAAGCTGAGTTGTATTCTGCCAGAATTGGTTTTATTTGATGCAGTTGAAGATTTTATGACTGAATAAACGGTCAGTAGTATGTGCGGTTTGAAAAACTGTGTCTTGTAATTTTGTTTGTTTGAGATTATATCCGTGTGATTTATTTGCCAAACCTATAGTTGGAGCAATTGTTTTTTAGTGTTAATGGATTACCCAAGTAAAGCAAGTAAAGTTTATGAACTAGCAGAAGTTAAGATCATTCTAGCTATTTCCTGTCATTTTTGTTGCATTCTAGTTCACAAATGAACTGAGCATTTGTACAAGAAATAATAGTGAATATTGCATTCACTAAAAATAAGTTGTCTAATTTGAAGTAAACTCTTGCTGGCCCTAGCTATAAATTTGAACATCAGCAACAGGATTCAACTGTAATATTTTACACATTACTGACTTTGACTGCTTTGCCCAACTGATTATTCAGGCAACAAACATGCAATTTGAGTAGCTGTATGGTCAACCATCTTTGAAATATTTGCTAATATATGACTACATCCGGTTCAAATAATGATGAGCAAGAGGTTAGGTACCCTAAAAACACTACTTAATCTTTCAATAATAAATTATTTAGATTTTTTCAGGTTCAGGCCCA
Organism: Watersipora subatra; assembly: GCF_963576615.1. NCBI lineage: Eukaryota > Metazoa > Bryozoa > Gymnolaemata > Cheilostomatida > Watersiporidae > Watersipora > Watersipora subatra. The sequence continues at coordinate 12,992,457 of NC_088717.1, forward strand.
CCAAAAATGTCACGATCACGTGGGACAATTCATGGAATGCGAAACATTCTTTATTTTCAGCTTATCAAGTTTTGTTCTTAGTTTGGGATGTCATTCCAAAACATTCCCAAGAAGTTGCATGAGCTTAGCAATTGGGGCAACTGCTAGCCCATCTTTTAGTAAGTGTAGAAAAGACGCAGTTGATATTGCCATCTCAACATCTGTAGACTCTTCCATAGGAGATGAGCAGGAAAACGGTACATACTAACAATGTGCCATGCATTTCTAGGAATACATTTAATAAATGTGAAAAAATGTTACAATCAATTGCTAAATATTTAATAGTTTACAAAAACTGACAATAACATGTTATGATTAGATAAGCTGTTTAGAAATTTAATAGAAAGATGGAGTGTAAAATTCTAGTTTGGTAAATTTAATGATGGAGTACATCATAAAAAAGTATACGATGACCAGAAATATATTATACTGAAGCAGTTTTCTGACTGCACGGCTTACAAGAATATGTATGCATGTTTTCAATTTGATATGGAATTGGCCAACAGCATTGTAACAAAAATATATATGAAGCAGCACGGAAACTTTGAAAAATATTTGGTGCAATATAAAATGATGCTAAAGTGAGCTCAATAAATTATACAAAAGGGTTGAAAAAAGTTGACCTGGCACGGAAGTAGTCAATTAGCTTGAGAAAAAACTAGATGTTCACAATTTTGATGCCTGTTTTCTGCCAGCTTTAGATGGAGGAAGTGACGATGCAACTTGGGACACAAGGAGTGAGAATGCAAACCTTCCCACTATATGTAGTCTAATGCATATATCATAAAGTAATAGAATATCATTTTTACCTGTGTCTTCAGGTCTTGATGAGGCTGAAGTGCACTGCAAACTATTGAAATAAAAGTTTAGTTCTCTAGTGGCTGTATTGGCATATGTTTTATTTTGTATTTGCTCATGATTGCTAGAATAAATTTTTAAATCTAGTTACAGATACATTATTGTAAATGTCTCAAACGCCTCAATTAAGAGTAATTATAAATTTGTCATATTAGTTTCTTCTAAATGATGTGTAAACATCTGAGTACCAACATGTACCACGATTCTGCCAGTCCACGGTAATTAGGTTGTCAAGTCAACTTAATTCAATGCAAAGTATTAGCAAAATTCTCAGTTGCTACCCGCATCAGAAACTAGTTACTAGATAAAACAAGCATGATTCATCTTTGAAAAGATATGGTAAAACCAACTGCATTCCTAAAATGTCACGTATAGTCAACGTTATTTATTCATTATTACTATCAATTTGTAGAAAAAAATTTACTGGTCTCGTTTGATTAGTTGATCAAATTAGGAAATACAAAACAAATTTTTTTAAGTTGACCAAAATAGTGAACGCAAAACAACGTCAATTTCTTTGAAATAAATTAACCAATCGAGTCTGGCAACAAATCAAAAAAGCCAGTATTGCACCTGGTTGGCGGTTTGTGGTGTGGACTCATCTGTTTTTACTTAATAGCGTAGAGAATAAAAATTTTTGAGCTCTTAATATTTGGTTCGTTAGAATTGAGTCGAGCGACGCAAAAGTAGCTGTCAATACAGTAGCTCTGATTAGACTTCATAAATCCATCCATCAGACAAGATTTAGGCACAGGTGGCAACAGGGCTATGATGTATTTAACATGTTCTAAAAATCATGTTTTGCATTATTTTTAATATTATTATTTTATTACATGTATATAATTTTTACAACCCAAAGAATTTTCATCTCAGCAAAAAGTTTTTATTAGAAACATCCATCCGAGTCGTGGTCACTCATATAGTTTTAGCTTATGTAATAGAACAAATTGTTCTACTAAACTAAACTCAAGCTTTATATGTATCTGAGAAACAGAATGCCACATATCATGGTTTGTGCAGCACACATTCATGTCTCTCTTTCCCGTGTAAGGCAGTTTCCACACTGACAACACTGCTCCGCTGGTAGCCTCCTATAAACATCTTGTAATCAATATAACAAATGTAATAAATAGATGCCATTCATTGATATGTTGTTCTAACATGTATCTACTGAAAGCTTTTAATTTATGAGTTAGAGAGATTAAGAGTGTAAAATTGTAAAATTGTAAAATGAGCCAATGTTTAACAAAAGTACAAGTATGCCAAGCCAAAAATTCGAAGTTCTGTTTCTTGGAATTAAAGATGAGCATTGATCAATCCATTTTTCTCACTTTCTACCAGTGAGAAGTGAACATAAATTCTAATCATAAATCTAATTTACTAGCTAAAACTGTCAAAAAAATTTGAAGCAAATATTATAGCTAGATAAAACGATAAAGTTATGAAATTATGATTGGTGATTGCAAAAAGTTATAATTTTATTAATTAGTAAATGTACTCACAAGTAGTAAAACTATTACCTTTAGTTTAGTATAAACATAATAGACTAAAAGTTAAGGATACATGTAGATTTACCTTCATTCTCCAATCTTTCTCTGCAGCTTAATGCTGAGGACTCCTGTAAACTCTAAACATAAGCTGTCTGCCGCGATCTTTAACTACCTGATGTTCAGAAAATTTTGAGTCATCTTCACTGGGGCTGGAACCATTGTTACAACTTTGTTGTTTGTCAATAAAATGTGACGATGCAGTAATTCAGTAAATTAACAACATCAATTAATTCACTAAACTAAATAACGATGTCGATGCCAGATCTAATAATTCAGTAAATCTCTAATGATGGGAATCTTCTACATCACAAACAACACGTTTTATTAGCTATGACATTTATTATGACCTATATAAAACTTTTGTGCTGATAATTTGCTAAAGAAGACATAGTATATTTATCGCTCACAGACTCTTTCACTATAAATGTCATGAATAAAGTACCCACTTAAATATGAGCGTTTCAAAAAATGATTTCGTTCGAACGCATATATCTCCGGAAAGGGCTAGTTTACCAAGACAAAAATGACATCAAACTGAAGTAGAAATCTCAGTGGCAAAAAGTCTTTAATTATTATTGATGACTGTAGCGCCTAAAAAGATTCAAACAAACACCGTACATCACTCAGCAAGATTGCATTTTCTGGTAAACACGCCAATCTGACAACGTGGTTTATAACGTTACGTATTAGCGCCCAAAGATCTTAGAGAAATTATACATTAGATTCTGGTGACTAAAAATTCTTGCAAAAAGTCTTTTGAACTGTTAATGAGCAAAAAAGATGTGAAACCTTGATAAGCACAAAACAAAACAAAACAAGGTTTGGTCAACGACACCATGTTGTTTATCAATGCCGATTCCGGAGAGTATCGGTGTCTAAATAAATGATCGATGTAATATTGCGTCTGTCCGGAATAATGTTCTTTTTAACATCGAGTTACATTTTATTCAAAGGCTATAATGAAATGACAGAGACGAATGTAATATTACCCCCAAGAAACTGTAGATACTACATCGAGTACAGACATGTACAAAGAACGACTGGTAGTCGCTCAAATAAAGACTGAAGATGATCTAAACAAGTTGGGAGATCAAAGTATTAAAAAGCTCTATCTCAAGCACGAACAAAATTTTATGGATAGTATGACATTAATGCTTTATGTAATGGAGTTTAAATGGCGGTGGGAGTAGTAAGATCTTGATATGCGTTGACAAAAAATGGTTTTAAAAAAAAAACATTGATTTTAAACCAGAAAGTCTCCCAATGTTAGGTTTAGAAATGGCAGCGAGTACCTTTGTAATAAAAATGTTGCAAAACAATAGGCTACCGAGCGTGATATGGAAATAGTTTTATATTTTATAATATGAAATTACTCTAGTTCAATGTCGAGATCTTCTGTATCGTGAGGTATGACTTGAAGTTGTTCCCTCGTAAATTTTCTGTCTTCAATACCTTGTAAGGTATATAATGAGGGTTGATCATCAAAAGGTCTTATTTTATCAATCAAATACGTATCTATTGACTAAATTGGATCAGCCGCTCTGCATCTGTTATCTCAAGCTTATTCTCCAAGTTTGTATAAATAGCAAACAATTAAATCCATAGGTAGCTCATCCTGTTCAAAATCTTCATCTTTATATTCGGATTGTGGCACATTCTCCAGTTTTATTGCATCAACTGGTTTTATATGCATCATTCTTGTTTCTTCATTGTTAATAGCATCCACAACTTCGGGTAGTCTATTGACCCACTCGCGATTAGTTTGTTTAGTTTTGATTTCTTCATTATATTGGTGAGTGAACAATTTTTCTGATCAAGTCTTATTAAATCTCCCTGCCAATGCTACTTTTTTCTTGTCTAAAGACCTTTGAACTTTAGTGTCGTGTTCTTTTGTCAACTTGATAAATTCGCCCATAAATTCTCCAACATCCCAACTAACAACGACATTCCTGGGATGTTCCGTAACGTTACGCTCAAATAACGTTCCAAAAAAAACATTGTCATAACGTTCTACAAATGTTATTTGATGATCATTGTGGAATTATGTTCCAACAATGTCGCAGGAACGTTGCATAGAATGTTGTGCAATAATATTATCATAACGTTCAGCAGAATGTTACAGTAATATACTTTGGAAACGTTATCATAACGTCGTTAGCGAACATTATTAATGAATGTCCCAGGAATGTCCCAGCAACGTTACTCTGGAATGTTCGAGTGAAAACATTCATATAACATTGGCTTGAAATGTAACTGGAATATTATCGGGTGACATCATATTTACATTCAAATAATTGTCCCAACAATGTTTCAGGAATGTTACTTTTGAATGTTCGAGAGTTGATGTTCATATAACATTGGCTTGTAATGTAGTTAGAACATTATGGTGTTACATCAATTTTACTTTCAAATGAATGTCCTAGCAATGTTACAGAAATGTTACTTTTGAATGTTTGAGGGTTAACATTCATATAACATTGGCTTGCAATGTAACTAGAATATTATGGCGCGACATCATATTTTACTTCAAATGAATTTTCTAGCAATTTTTCAGGAATGTTACTTTTGAATGTTTGAGTGTTAACATTCACATAACATTGGCTTGCAATGTAACTAGAATATTATGGTGTGACATCATAATTAACTTCAAACGAATGTCTTAGAAATGTCCCAGGAACGTTACTCTGGAATGTTTAAGTGAAAACATTCACATGACGTTGGCTGGCAATGTAGCTAGAATATTATGGTGTGACGTCATATTTACCTTCAAATGAATGTCTTAGGAACGTCCCAGGAACGTTACTCTGGAATGTTCGAGTGAAAACATTCATATAACATTGGCTTGAAATGTAGCTGGAATATTATGGGGTGACATCATATTTACATTCAAATAATTGTCCCAACAATGTTTCAGGAATGTTACTTTTGAATGTTCGAGAGTTAATGTTCATATAACATTGGCTTGTAATGTAGTTAGAACATTATGGTGTTACATCAATTTTACTTTCAAATGAATGTCCTAGCAATGTTACAGAAATGTTACTTTTGAATGTTCGAGTGAAAACATTCATATAACATTGGCTAGCAATGTAGCTAGAATATTATGGTGTGACATCATATTTAACTTCAAATGAATTTTCTAGCAATGTTTCAGGAATGTTACTTTTGAATGTTCGAGTGCAAACATTAATATCACATTGGTTAGCAATGTAGTTGGAATATTATGGTGTTACCTCAGTTTTACTTTCAAATGAATGTCCTAGCAGTGTTACAAAAATGTTAATTTGGAATGTTCGAGGGTTAACATTCATATAACATTAGCTTGCAATGTAACTAGAATATTATGGTGTAACATCATACTTAACTTTAAATGAATTTCATAGGAATGTCCCAGGATATATTTGATATTTTATTCATGAATAAAAGTTAGTTTATTCATGAATATAATATAATTGTAAAAGCAGCATATCTACTCTATACTGCATTTGCAATTGCTAATACAATGGGCAACTCCTGTCATTCACCAGGATATCCAACTAACAACGACATTCCTGGGATGTTTCGTAACGTTACGCTGAAATAACGTTCCAAAAAACATTGTCATAACGTTCTACAAACGTTATTTGATGATCATTGTGGAATTATGTTCCAACAATGTCGCAGGAACGTTGCATAGAATGTTGTGCAATAATATTATCATAACGTTCAGCAGAATGTTACAGGAATATACTTTGGAAACGTTATCATAACGTCGTTAGCGAACATTATTAATGAATGTCCCAGGAATGTCCCAGCAACGTTACTCTGGAATGTTCGAGTGAAACCATTCATATAACATTGGCTTGAAATGTAACTGGAATATTATGGGGTGACATCATATTTACATTCAAATAATTGTCCCAACAATGTTTCAAGAATGTTACTTTTGAATGTTCGAGAGTTAATGTTCATATAACATTGGCTTGTAATTTAGTTAGAATATTATGGTGTTACATCATATTTAACTTCAAATGAATGTCTTAGGAATGTCCCAGGAACGTTACTTTGGAATGTTCAATTGAAAACATTCACATAACGTCGGCTGGCATTGTAACTAGAATATTATGGTGTGACGGCATATTTAACTTCAAATGAATGTCTTAGAAACGTCCCAGGAACGTTACTCTGGAATGTTCGAGTGAAAACATTCATATAACATTGGCTAGCAATGTAGCTAGAATATTATGGTGTGACATCATCATTAACTTCAAATGAATGTCCCAGAAATGTCACAGGAACGTTACTCTGGAATGTTCGAGTGTTAACATTCATATAACATTGGCTTGCTATGTAGTTGGAATATTATGGTGTGACATCATATTTACATTCAAATGAATGTCCCAGGAATATTCCCAAAATATTACCTTTGAATGTTCCAGCGTAAACATTTATAAAACATTGCCTTGCAATGTAGTTAGAACATTATGGTGTTTTATTGTTTTTACTTTCAAATAAATGTCCCAGCAATGTTACAAAAACATTACTTTGGGATGTTGGAGTGTAAACATGCGTATAACATTGGCTTGCTATGTTGCTATAACATTATGGTGTAACATATGTACATAGTTGTATAACTGGTTCTATTAGAGCTTTTGTTGGTAGTTTAATAAATAGGCAAACAACAAACCATTAAAAAAAAGATTAATTTTAGTTTTACCCATTTTGCCATCCTTCTATGCAAATATTGTTTTGACTAAAACCAATTGATAGCAATCATTTGTCTTTTTCATCATAACAGATGTCTGCAATCATTTTACTTTTCTCATTTTTGTATGGGAATTATTAATAGCTCTATCGATATTCATTATTTTGAGAAATCGAGCACAATGGTACAGAGAGTTTTAGACATTAGCCAAATGTGATTAATTATGAGTTGCAATCAGGAACATTATGGTCAGGCAAGTGTATCCTGACCATGACGGTTTCCACCGCTAGTGGTCGCTTCTAGATCCCAAATTTTCAACTGGGAGATATGCAATAATATTTAGAAAAAAACATATTTAAACAAATTATGAGCTTGCATCTAAAAGCAACAATGCTGTTGACATATTTGCTCGGAGCACGCCACACAATATTTATATTTTGCATACAAAATTACATAGAAGTTACCTTCTCATTTTGCAGCAAGATACAGTAACTTCAAGTGATGTTTTAATAATTTGGGAGTTGTACCACTACGCTTTAACAGAAGGACAACTTTTAGTTTCACATTAACTCGTTTTTATTAAATTGCTATAATAGTTGATGCTTGCAGTTTTTTGAAACTAACATAGTTAAACTGCAGTAGTCAATAAAATGGAAAGTAAGATTATTGACTTGCTAAAATTCACGAAAAGAAATACACTGTATTCACTTTGCATACAGTTTATAGATGCTATTAACTGAAGATCCTAAATACTAGGTATGTAAAATATTACTACAAAGTTTATAGCAAGAATGACAGACTATCGCTGTATGCGTTTTGACCATAAACTCATTAGTAATGTAGTTAAAACCTCATTAGTAACCTGTTAAAAATTTGAGATAAATGCAAATATAGTTGAAAAGAGCAAATTTCAAAAATAATACCAACTGGTACTGGTACTAAATTCAGAGAGCGCTGAAAAAGTAAAACATTAGCTAATTTGATAACAGGCCAACACAAAGAAGTTTGAATGCAAACAAAGAGTTTCTAAAGAGGAAAGTGTAGCAGTAATATAAATGTAACGAGGTTATAAAGCTGCAGCACTTACTAGTTCAAAGTAGTTGCATCTGTTTAGACTGTTCTACATATACATTTGGTAAATAGGCATAAAGCATTCAGCTACAATTGTAGTTCTTAGAAGTAATGATGATGCAAAAAACAGTCTTTATATAAATTGACAAACGACATTTTATTAACAAGTACTTTGATTCTATGTGTGTAACATCAACTAATAGGTTTTAGGGAAATTAATAATACTACGGCAAGGTTTTAAAAATTGTAGCATTAAGTACTGAAATTCCAAAAACGATAATTCAATTGGCTTGCCAGATATTTGTTTTTTTATCATTAAAAGCTTTTACAAATTATATAGACGAAATACAAGTAAGTTTAATATGTGTATTAGTACATTTTAAACAAATTTTTCATGTTTACATTTTGTTTTGTAAGTTAAATGTTTTCAACCAATTAATTAAAAATGTATTTTGTTGAAATTATTTCAAAAGACTTGAGTCTGCTGTTGTGAGCCTGTGCAATATTTTTAAACATTTTTGGTTTGAGTTTTGATTTATTATACCAAAACAACATTGTTTGAATACTTTCAAATTACTATTCAATACTCGATTTATTCATACATTTTATTTGCATAACATAGTACCGAAAGTATATACCTTTCATTCCGCTAAATAATTTAGTTCTGTCATAATGTTAGAATAATAATAAATGATGATTTTACCAAATATGGCAGTTTTCATCAATTTAGTAGTTATACTAAAGACCTGGTAAGGAGTTGTTATACTGTGGTGTATTTTATCAGGATGTTTCATAGCTTCTGTTGTTGTCAGGTTTCAACTCTTTTGCATAATCACATGGTACTAAGCATAAGTTTTAGGGTGCAGTAAGAGAAGTTACCGAGGTTGTATCAGATAATTGCTAGTAATTCTAGAGAAATGCTATGAGGCATGATTAACACCTCATAGATGCAACCTTCCAAGGAGGGAAAACTCTAACTGGAAAAAACTGGGTAATCTGTTATTGAAATAGATTGCAGCTGAGTACATGCTTGAACTGAATCAGTGTTTTTGCATTACATAGAAGAATACATGTGCATGTAGAGAGCTCCAAGTCAAGTCATGTTTATGAAAATCTTTAACAAGTTCACATTAAATTAGTTTAAAAAAATTCATTTTTATCGTGTTGCAGTTCAGATCCCAATAGGACCCTGAAGGATAAGCTAGATTAATTTGGCTTTAGAATTGTTAAAATACATCATATATAGATTTGATACTAAGCAAAATGGCTATAGTACAATGCAACCACAAATAGTTTTTCTATTGTCTGTTTGGGTAATAGGGTTTGTGCATTTAAGGTATATCATAATCCATTTACCATAAAGATAATGTTCAAGTAAAATGTTTAGACTAGCAGTTAGTATCGCTACGGCTCACTAGTCCACATCAGACAGCTCTTAGCTTTAGGAATCAAGGTTGTATATTAGAAGACACAACATCATTGTTCAGGCTTGTCGACACATTTGGTTTTTGCTTGCCTACTTGCTATCATTTTCCATGTGATTTTATTTGCATGTTTTATGCAAAATTTTGTGTCAACACTATGTACATAACCATAATCTGCAAATAGAGCGTTTATTTTCTGTTTTTTTTTTTGCATTTCTGGCTAGTTGATGTTCTAAACCAGTCAATCACAGATGTCACTAAAATAATAGACATGGGCTTACATGTGATTCTTGATAGACTACAAAAGTAAGCTGAGCCTAATGAATAAACAACAGTCTATATATATATATATATATATATATATATATATATATATATATATATATATATATATATATATATATATATATATATATATATATATATATATATATATATATATAGACTGTTGAGCATATATATATATATAGACTGTTGAGCATATATATATATATATAGACTGTTGAGCATATATATATATATAGACTGTTGAGCATATATGAGTATATGCTCCCTTACTTCGGTTTGGTTGAGCACTCTGTGAGAGGTGCGGCACTATTAGCCTTTGTGCAAAGCTCATCACTTTTGTGATTTGAGCACTCTGGTGCCAGCACATTGATTTTCTTAAAGTCTGTGAGGCAACCTAGTTGTTTCATGGCAGGAAATCAACTCTCATTGGTAATGGGATTTGTGTCCCTTGCCTAAGCTCTGAGCTGCACTGATGAGGCTTCAATAGCCGAAACAGTACTGTCTGTAGCATGAGTATATATATATATATATATATATATATATATATATATATATATATATATATATATATATATATATATATATATATATATACATATATATATATATATATATGTATATATATATGTATATATATATGTATATATATATGTATATATATACATATATATACATATATATATATTAATATATACATACATATATATAATATATATATATATATTAATATATATATATATATATATTCAGAGTCGCTAATCATGGTAGCCCAGGAGCAAGTGCTCCCAACAAGGCAACTCCAAACGAAAATCTATCACACTAGAGACGATCCTAGATGCAGACTGTGCAAAGATGCACCTGAGACCATCCAACACATCATCAGTGGATGCAAGCAGCTAGCAGGGAACGCATACACTGAGCGGCATAATCATGTCGCAGGTGTTGTGTATAGAAGTCTATGTGATGAGTATGGCCTTAATAAACCATAACACTGGTGGGAAGCTCCTAGTAAGGTCAATGAAAATGACCGGGCTAAGATCCTCTGGGACTTCTACATCCAAACTGACAAGCATGTCCTGGCAAACCAACCAGATATAGGGGTGGTAGACAAGGAAAACAAGAGGGCTGCTATAATAGATATACATGTAGCAGTACCCAATGACTACAATATAGCCAGCAAGGAAAAAGAAAAGGTAGAGAAATATCTCCCTTTCTGGAGAAGAAATTGAAAAATGCTGGAATGTAAGAACAACTGTAATCCCAGTAGTCATTGGGGCACTGGGCGCAATAACACCGGCGCATAAAATGTGGCTTGCCCAAATACCAACAGCAATCAACTCAGGTGAGTTGCAGAAAAGTGCGCTATTGGGAACAGCTAAGATCTTGAGGCGAGTGCTTAAACTCCCAGGTCTCTGGTAGGAGACCCGAGTTAGAGCAGAATTTACTACCCATACGGGGTATCCGGGGTGAGGAAACAATTTTTTTTATATATATATTGTGGAGGACTAGACAAATGTATTAACTATGCTCTTATCCTTAGATATCAATGTTCTGTATTACAACCTTATGTGTGCTTTTCTATTATACCCTATTATGTAACACTGCATATCTAGGCCTGCCTCACAGGCCTGCCGCAACGTAATTAGGTGTTATGTAATCATTATGTAAGTGGGCGACGCTGTGCAACATGTATTCATGATTATATATAATAAATAGGTTAAATTCACTCACACCGACTGATCACGTTTATGCCTGCCTGGGTGGCTTAGTCAGGACCATTCTACCAAAACTGATCTAGCTTCAAGTAAGGACTGCTTGGGAGATACCTAAGGAAGGCTAAGGGTTGGCTACGCTACAACAGGACCTGATCAGAAATGCGATAGCATTAGAGATCAGGCCCTACAGTAAGCTAGCCCGGAACCTAGACTAGCCAAGATAGGGTCTCAGAGAGCAGGCTGTGTTAGCGTTCCAAGTGAGCGTGAGATTGGGGCAACCAGCCGTGGCCTGATCAGACCACTAGGTGTGTCAGGCAGGCCGACGAGGGGAAGGCCCAGAGTTCAGGCTGCACCGGCTTGTTAGGATAGTAAGGCTGGCTCAGCTACCGGGCCAAGCCATTACAATATATATATATATATATATATATATATATATATATATATATATATATATATATATATATATATATATATATATATATATATATATATATATATATATATATATATATATATAAATCTGTGTCATCTGTGTCTAAGTGTAGTCCTGTTATAGCAATGATAATAATTACCATCTAGCTTCAGGGCTCATAGCCTCACTAGCTGAATGCCTGGCATTGCAGGGGTAATAAAACAACTTATAAACAGTTGCAGATAGTGTACTGTAATTGTAATGTAGTAGGTAATGTAGTGTTTATAAGCAGTTCTATTACCCTTGCAACGCAGGGCATTCACCTAGTAATAAATGAAGTGTTGTGCATGTCTTGACAATGTTCTAATGAACTGGAATGTTTTGCAGAGATAAATTAATCATATTAGCAATGAGCATATTAGTCTTTTTAGCAATGAACAAGATGAATGTTTGAAATATGTGACATATTGTCTGAAAACCTACCTCAAAGAAGAATAATGGCTAATTTTGTGAATACTTTTTACAGAAGCAGCGGACCATTTTAACCTTAGCTCAAGTGTTGTTTTTGTTGGCCCAAATTTATTTTGGCTTAGTTTAACTTTAACTTAAGTGACCTCATAACACCTTTCAGAGGTACATGTATATGGTTTCATTTGATACCATGCCTTCAAAGTTTGCTCCATAATCGAATTAAGGGCAAGTCAGTTAATGTCAACTCATGCATACCTCAGATGTTTAGATTTGTCACTCTGTAGCTTTTAAATGAAGTAGACGTATTGAAAGTGATTGTTAAGTATCCCTACCATAACTTTGCTAGTAGATGAACTAGGAAGCCTCATACTAAGTCATACACTGTGAAAAGAAGAAAAGCGATGAGACATGATCAAAGTCAACTAGCATTTGCAATGATTGGTGAAACATGTTTATTCATATAGAAGAGCAATAAAGGTGAAAAATTCAAACAGCAAGCAATAAGCGCTGTAAAATAGTCAGCTTGTCTGAGGTTGGGTGAACAAAATCTTCCATAACATGACAAAAGCAATCACAAAGATTCTGTTATAAATTCTGCTGATGTTCCAAGCTTTAGCTGCGGGTAACAACATCTGTAAGGGCAAAAGCTTACAAAGATGTTTGATGTCAAAGATAGTCAATGACTCCGTCCAATGCACTCGCGCAACTGCATCAAGCTTCGAAAATATAAATTCTAACTGTTTACATGTTTCAAGAAACAAATAAGTCTGGTAAATCTAAAATTTTACTATGCAATCATCGGTGGAGTTGTAGGAAGTTGCAGCTATGTGATTGCAGCCAATTTCATGTGCAACTAAAATTGATAGTAGTTGCTGCAGTGTAAACACACCGTAAGACATTTCCACTGTAAGCCTATTGAGTGATGTCATAGCGAAGAGGCAAACTGGTAAACATGACTAAAATAGTAAACTTTTGATTGATTACTGTTCATGCAGTCATAGAGCTTACTCCATGAATAATACCTACTTTGGGACAGCCATAGCATTGCTCAATGAGCGAATGATGGAGATGCGATGCACATGAGACTGGTGGGTTTAAATATACCATAGTCATCTATTTTGGCAGCACAACTAAATGTCTGGCCATGTGTTTAGTTGTTAAAGGTTGACTTGCAACAAAATTCACATTACCGTTATTTGATATGAAAATATTCACTATGTCTTACTCTGTTATGTTGTAGGTGCAAAATATGTGGAAATGTGATTACAAGCTCTTAAAAGCTCAAAAACGAACATAAAATAGAAGCCCCACGAGACCGCCGTAGTTTGGATTCCCTTTCCAAAACGGCTCAAACGTGATGTAGTTGTGAGAGATGGATTCTGTTTACACTTTCATGCAATCTTATTCGTCAAAATGTTTTCGCAAATATACTTCACGCATTCAATCAAACTATGTCTATTGTTCTTACGCGTCAGTTTTATCGTCATTGTAATGCTGTCACTTTTAGCACTGATATCTTATAACTTATCGCAAAAGTTCATTAAATATTTTAACCTTACCCCGAATGAGTACATATCATTGTCTGATAATCATGACGAGCCTGTTGGTCACCTTTGATGATCGAAAAGTGCTGCAAAATTTATTTGCGAAGTGTTGGGTCACATTATCAGATTATGACTTGCCAATTAGACCAGGCCGAAGCAAAACTGTAAAGTAGTGAGCATCTATATTTGATATGCGGTCTTTGGTAAAACCCAAAGTGTTTGTCATAAACTAATACTACGATAAGTTTTATATTGAGCTTTGTATTGGCCTTTCAATTCGCGTGAGAACATTCGTGACAAGACAATAACCAAACTTCGTGGTTACGTCATCGAAATAAAGAGATTCTAAGCTATGGCGGCTTTTCGTTTTTGAGCTTTTAAGAGCTTGTAATCCCTTTTCACATATTTTGCACCTACAACATAACAGAGTAAGACATGGTGAATCTTTTAATACCAAATAACTGTAATGTGAATTTTATTGCAAGCCAACCTTTGACACAGCTGCAACTATAATGGAAGACAGCTTCAAAACAGTGCCATTATATGTTGTAGCCACATAAGTATCAAAATGATTAATAAAAATTTGTGTGTATTTCTATTTTCAGAATGGCTGTAACATATATGCAACATTCCAAAACATTATGGTTAGGATGATGGCCCATGCGCCGCACGGTGAGATGGCATAGATAGTCAACGCATAGATATTCAACGGACTGAGCTCGTGTTAGCAGTCAGACATCCTCAGCCTGTGTAACAGTCCTTGACAGTGAGACCGTCTAGTGTAGTGCTATTTGAAGGATGTGATTATTTAACTCATCTCTTAGAGCTCAACTAGAGAAGAGTTCAACATGCTAGAGAATTAACAGACAATAGCTGCGTTTCCATGACGCTCATAATTTGCAAACTGAGCCAATCCACAAGTTATCTGCGTCATGGAAACGGCATAAATTCGCAAGCTAAGCGAGTTTTGCGATCTACAAAACATTATCGAATCCATTGTTCTTGCCAAATATGGAAACGGCACTAGTGTTATTAATGTGCATTAGAATATCGATGACAATCACATTAAAAACATTTTCACGATTCAGTCGTTTTTATTTCCATTTCAGCAGTCTCAATGCGCCAACCTTCCGAATCATTGCTGCTAACCTTAGCGGGGACAAGACTGCTTAGCTATTTATTGAGTCATTAATTAGGCTAGTACTTGACCTATGAGGTCAAGCCTGGTGTTAAATCCACATCAGCAAGTGTTTATTGAAACGCTCGATTGCAGAGTACAGTGTGTACATAGCAAAATGCTTAATTATTCATATTCTCTGATTGTAACGCGCAGTCACTCGTACTAATTCCTCATTGAAGTTGAGAGCACTTTTGCAGGATTTTATTACATTCAATTTACTCTTTTCTACATTTCAAGTGAACTTAGGTACAATACACCAACATTTTACTCAATCGAGGCCTGCATTTGTTTCACCTATGTTGTCATTTAAGTTCCTTCTGTTTTATTGTTTGCATGCAAAACTTTAGCACAGAATAGAAAACCATTTTAATATTTAACAAGGCTCTTTAAAACACAAACAAAATTATTATTAATGAAGTATCCTTATTCAGCTTTAGTCTTGCTTCATGCAATGAAAACAACTTCTCTATAAGATATCACTGTTTTTCTGCAACAATGCTTTATTCAGTTGCAGAATTTTAAAAAAACTTTAGATAGGTTATTTTAAAATCTAAGCAAAAATCTTTAGCTGTTTTATGGTTATAAAATACCTGCAAATTTTCCAAATGTATAAAAGGAAACCTTATTGCAAATATCGTTCACAATAAACGAGCTGCTCTGTTTAAAGATCGGTCTATTGTTAGGGCAATGTTAAAAGGGCTATAACTATGTTTCCATGGTGCGCAGTACTGCGATGCAGCCCCCTCCGAAGTCGAAGGGATTGACACGTTACCATGCTGCGCAGTGGTTTTCAGCAAATTAGCCAGAGAAGAGACATTGTATAAATCGAATCGCCTGATGGAGAAATTGAATCGATCATGGATACCGAACATCAGAAAAAGGTCTTTTTATGCCTCTGTCATCATTATACTTTTATTTACAATACACAATCACAATGTTTTACAAAACTTAACACATATTTTACAAAGTAATATATTTTTAATAAGAATTTTTTAAGCAATATATTATTTAAACGTTATTTAGGACGTGCCTCCTGTTTTTCGAAAAGTGTTGGCATCGATAACAAAGTCTGGGAAAGTAATCACCTCATCCTTGTGGGCGCAGACCATAATTAAATATAGGTGAAAGAAAATCAGATTAGAAAAAAACAAGATTAGCAGGATAGCTTTTGTACTATTTCATGGCCCTCGAAGAATCCGTTTTCATGGCATGGGAGATATGTGCAGCCACTGCGCATTTGCTGTTTCCTTGTTGCAAATTTGCACAGACTTTGCACTGATCAGTGCGCAGTGATTTCAGTGCGAAGACGCCGTTTCCATGATTCGGAAAGGGCGCAACTCCGAAGCACTGCGCATCATGGGAAAGTAGTGTATGTAAAAAACCCTCCTAAGAAGGTTGAACTGGCTAATTTTGAGCACCTAATATTACTGCTGCAATATTTGGGTAGCCCTTTTGCTAGATTAATTAAACGCTCATGCTCTAATATTGTTCGATTCATTTTGGTTCAGTAAATGTTTGTTCCAGCTGTCTCAAGCCATTTTTAGTCCTAATAGTCAAAATAGTCCTATAAAACCACGGGTACGGGTACGCTGTAATAGAGGTGGAACGAGACAGGTTTTTTAAGCTCGAGACGAGACTCGAGACACTGTCTTGTAAAAATTCGAGACTCGAGACACGAGACAGTAAAATAATGAGCATTTGGTGATGATTTCACTACACAAGTACTAGCTACTTGGTATATATAAAATTAATCAAACTCTTTTTAAATTGATTTTTCACCTGGTGTAAACGATTTAAATACAACATTTTAATAGTGATATGCATGTAGTTTTTGTAAACAAAAGTGTCACAAACAGCTCTAAAATACCGAAGTTATATATTCTAAGAATTTTGAGCTTGATTGATCATAATTATTATAAACATATTGCTTTGTACATGTATATTTTTACCATCTATTGAATAGTTAGTTCTTACTTTTTAATGTAATGAAACCGATAGCCGTCGCTCTACAAAGAAATACCGCAACTAAAAGAACACACAATAACACTTTCATTCTTATCGTTTCATTAATGTTAAGTTTTGTTTGTGTATTAGCTGTAGTATGTGAATTATATTTAAATTGTACTCATGAAATTATATTAATTACTGTATACATGCACATGTATATTCTTATATTGAACTAACAAAACGTCATTGTTAACCGAACACGGACTATGGTCGACACGGCCTTTCGTTCGTTTCTCCGTGTCCGGGCAAGTTTTACCCGCGATTGTTAGTATATACGTAAGAGAGGCCCGAATTTTATGAAGGGCAGCTGGCGTTTAGACACGATACGATAAAATACAGTCATTTTACCCGCAAAAGACTTATTTATTAAATTGGATTATCCGAAGAGTAATTAGATACGACCCGGTATCTGTTTTAAGGACACAGAACCAAACTAAAAAATAACAGGGCCGTTGTCTGGACTACATGATTAGACTCAGTGGCCAACATAATCAGTAGCAACAGGTAGTAACGGACCGGGTATAACTTTAAAGGCAGTTGCCCGCAATCCATTACAATATGTGGAGTTGTTGCTACCGCAAGAAGCCATGTTTTAACAACCGTGCGCAGGCGCCTTAGTTCTATTTCCTGTCTCGAGTTTGGCAATAGTTTAGTCGAGACGAGACCGATACGAGACAGGTCGATACTCGAGACGTCTCGTGTCTCGTTCCACCTCTACGCTGTAAGCCTCATAAGGACACAACAGAGAGCATTTAAATCCAAATTGCTGATTACAGCTGATGTCTGATCAGAACTTTGCAGGATAAAAATAAACTAACTTGAATTGCATAAAATGTGCAAAGTTCTCACAATTGTATTCACATAGTTAAACAGCTGCAAAATGGCTGAAGACTGTTTTGCCATAGATATGTTGGAGATTATATTCATGACCAGGGGAGTGTCCTACTACATGACTGACCCTGACACTATATTGAACTCATGAGTGATGTTACCACTTATATATACAGAGTGAAGTAACAGGGATAGCTCAATATGTATGTGTGCCTGTGTGTGTTGGTCTGCGTACTGCTACTCATGTTTAATTCTCAGCTTGACCTTTGGTGTATTTTAAATGCCAATGCGCTGGCTGAAGCTCACTACCCTTTCTTGAAGGTGACATTTACGAGCCTATTTAAGACCTATTAGCTATAGGAGACTGGGCAATGCAAAGCCGTGGTGTTCTACATAAATAACCGCATGCTTTGTGACAGAAGGGCAATGCTTTGTTCACCTGCAGCTGGTCAGGCAAGTGAGTCATCATTGTTTGCACTGAAAGAATCAAGAGACATTTTTGTTGCTACATGTAATTAGATATAACTACTAAAGCACACAAGATATTTGTTTCAAATTTTAGATACAACGCTTATACACTATGTATTTCCTACCCTGCAAATTTATAAACATAAAGTTGAATATTTCATATAAAAAGTGCGAGTAAAAGTGTATATTGATGCACATGTATTCCAAAAGATATTGCAAAATTATCAATGTTGCCATATGCTATGGGCTAACATGTCAGATAGCTAGGTGTACAAACTGATTTCAAATGCATACACACTGGTACATCGTACGCTGATTGCAGTCTGCCATGAATATAAATGTTGGGTCTTGGGTGTTATGCAAACAGCATCAGCAAACTCGTAGAAAACAAGCGACAAATGGTACACTTTTCTAGACATACAGTGAAAGGCTACACATGACTAAAGACGACCAGTCGGCTGAGCCTTGATCTGAGATTCCCTTGTTAGCTGCTACCTTTGTAGCCTCCTGATGAATTATAATCCTGAAATATCTGGAGGTGATACTTTAACTAACGTTGCGCTGCGCGGTGGAACGAGCATGGAAATCCCTGATGCAAATTGCTTTGTAAAACCGATGAAAGAGTTTTAGTGACCACCAGCTTGTGTATGTCTGCAGTGATTCCTTGTAAGTCAACACCCTGCCGTATGCTCAGTTCTGAGCCTAGACATATCTTTGTGATGACAGGATGAGGTGGAAACATACCACCTCTATCTTTTACACTGATTAGTATCGCATCATCCCCTGATGCGTAAACCTGGACAGGAGGCTATAAAGCTGGTGCAGTCATTGCAGTTGAGTTTTAAGCTCTGTACCTCATAACCTGCTAAATAAATATCATATGCTAATATTATTATAAAAAGCATATGTATCAACCATAAAATAAATTTAACTACATATCGCTGATCTGCTGCAGTATTATTTCAAGCCACTCTGCTTTCTGTATATCTGCTTTATACACTAACAATAAGTGAAAGTAGCTAATACCAAAATACATTTATATACCCAAATTATGCACCACAATATGAGCAGCCATGCAGTTTAGCATATGCAGCAAGGCTGCAATGTGTGCCAGATATTTTGTTTTGTAGAAAACCTGGATATATTGGTCATATTTACCTACCGATGCACTCCACTATGTTCGAGCCAGACCTTGACAGTTCGATTTCCAGCTGTTTGCTTGATTCCAAATCATCATGGAAGTCATCGTCACCTTCTACATGACTCTTTCTTGGTTTAGATGAGAGAAGTAGGGGCAGGAGCCATCTGTGTCATTAAAATCAAGTTTTAATTGCATAACACAATTGCAAAGAATGCTATTTTTAATAAATTTCGGTAGGTCTCAGGATCTTTTCATCAGTGACATCGGAATACTGTGCCAAAATTTATCCAAAGTTTCCAAACCAGCCATTGTACCTACCACTTAGATTTAATAGCAATTAATTTTAAAAATATTATTAAATTCACATAAAAGCTTTGCATCCATAAAGCTGGTTGCCGTATGACATTAAATAATACTCAGCATTTAGGTGGCTGAATGGCATGTAGTAGAGTCGCAAGTGGTGATAAGTGAGCATGCTAGTCACAGTAAATGTAATAAACATGGGCTAGTTAAGTTGAATCAAAAAGCACTAGAAACAGTATTGCTGTTTTTCTAGCAAAAAAGCCATTTTAAAGCTGATCCAAAAAATAGGTGCGAGCTTAGCAACAAGGGTAGTTACCATTTTTAGAACACATTCTCCTATTCTGTAATATATTTGATTGTTAATGTGTTTGCTTGCAGATTTCGATGCCATCTACCAAGTCCAGCATACTAATAAGTTAAGACGAAGAATCATAGTGCTATACTTTTAAAATTATAAAATAAAATACATTTGTCTACCTTTGGGTTGTTATGTATAGAGTTCCATTATAACATGTTTTATAGAGAAAACAAATAAAGCAATTGAGGATTTCAGGCCTATGCCAACAATAATAAGTCTGACAAAGATACTAATGCTCAGCAAACCAAGCCAATCAATGATTAACCAGATTTTTGAGAATACAATAGAAACACTCATGAAGAGATCTGCCATCTTACAATATTCAGTTATGAGATACACAGTTTTACAAGCAACTTGTGTGGAGTATAGTATGGAAGTTAGTGATGTACTTGCGGTTATTATACAATGTATATAGTTAAAATCAATACACTCAGATTTTCAACAGTTTTGCTGGAAACAATTTGCTGTTAGAAAGTTGCTGGCAGCAAAATCACAAACTACTATCTACAACCACCACAAACACGCTGCTTCAGTAATGAACTTGTCAATTGAATAGTTGACTGATGACATAGAAATTGTAATGACCTTCTGTTTAAAGGATTATTAACTATAAGTGCTGGATTGGTGGTTCAAGTAGTTGGTTTATGATTTGCGAATTTATAAAGGACTGTATTTTAGGTGTAGATTTAATGTCAAGAATTAGACTGGTTTGTTTTAGTTAAAAAACTTTAAAACAGAATATATTTATTAAAAATTCAAACTTTCAATTGCAAAAACATAAAATATATGAAGGCTAATCAAGTCAATGGCCGATGCTCATTGTGCAAGTCTAAAAATATAAAGAGTGATACAAGAGCAGAGTGATACGTAGAGCGTGAGTAAAATATGGAGTTCGAATTGTTTCTGATCTACACAGGCTTATATATGTTTGCCTAATCAGTCAGGCAATCGTCACATCCGTAGATCACAGACGATTGGGCGCTGCAAAGCTTCCTAGGCAGTAAGCGAGTAAGTACAAGGAAGCAGATAACATTTATGCTAAGCAGTAAAATAGCAGGTGCTAGGAAGTTGGAATAATAAATCTGCGTGTCAGGCTAGCAAGTAGCCTGGGCATGGCTCTCGTGGGGATTGGGAGAGAGAGCCTGGGACACATCGCAACACGCGGGGAAGACAACTCTAAAAGCCGACTTCTGAAGTCGCTAATATCACAATCATTATTTCCGAAGGAGTATCATGTGACGGTCTTATTTATGATCTACGCGAGTATTATGTATTATTTTTAATCTGAATTGGCAGCAAACAAACGCTGGTTAGTAAGTATGAAATGTTGGTTGCATAATAAATCAATAACGACAGTTATATTATTTCATATGTTCAATTCATTATGTTTTGATTTAATTATAATAGAAAATTGAATCAATTGAATAAAAAAAATTCACAATAACAATACAAACATAGCAAACGAATAGCAATAGAACAACAAAAATGAATTGCACGCTGCTAGTAAAGAAAAGTTTATCTAGTAAAAAGTAATCTCAGTTTTATTTTACTCACGAGTATTATTATTCGCGACAGTTATTATGAACAACTCGGACCTACCACTGCAAAACGGTGCCATCTGAAAGCAAATACTCTTTCCGAAGCCAGTAGGAAGAACTATAAATTGGTCAAGACCTGCGATAATATGTTGTAAAGCTTGAAACTGTTCTGGTCTCAGTGCGACTATGCCTAGCTTTGATAGTAATTTTTGAATCGCTCCATTTTTATCAGTATAGGAAATGAAACTGCTAACGTGAAAATGCAAGAGAATAGTAGCCTATGGTTCCTATCGTTTTATTATCAAACGAGGTATTTCGTAACCACCCAGCCTATCAAAAAAATAGCGCTTTTTACTAGATCAAGTCACGTTACCGTGACAATAGGCTTTTAAACGCGCCACATCTAATACATCGTGAGATACGAATCTAACGACACGCTTCCATTAGTATCAGTCTGAGCGTCATATGTAACATATGTCGCTCGTTTTGCAGAAGTTATCTTACCTTTTTTTCGCTATGTGTCCCAGGCTCTCTCTCCATATCCACCACGAGAGCCATGCCCAGGCTAGCTAGCAAGAGTCCAGAAAGCTGTTTCCTAATCACATCAGAAATGGTTAAATAAAAGGGGATGAGTGGTTATGTAAGATGTGTATAATACTCTTAAGACAGGATGCATAAATACTAATATAGAAGTTGAATAACATGATGAGTTCCTTTGTTTCACAATGACAGGTATTCATGGGGTGTGTAACTAAAGATTACAAATGCTGGTCGCTTCACAAAATGGCACCACAATGCACGATTATATTAGCTCAAAATTCAAAGGCAGACACTACCACTGAAGCTGCAATAAATTAGAACTGGAAATAATTGCCAAAAATGAACTAAAGTCAGATATATGCTTCTACTGAGAATACCCTCTAGAGAAGAAAAAAAAACATCAGTTTCTATCAAGCCCCTACAACAAACTAATAAGCATTAAACCTGACACCACTGCCCTACTAGAGCAGATACACGATGTGACCAACCAACAATATTCGTTATAATAGCTTTTGCATAACATAAGTTTCCTCCTAAAAGCAGAAAGCTAAATCTAACAGACTAAAGCTGCGGTCACAGCAGCCGATTTTGGGTCAATTCTCTGACCAATTTTTCTACTGACCGAGAATCGTATCGTGTGAACAGCGCAAACAAGCCTGCTACCGATATAGTCCAAAGAGAAAATTTTTTTTCAAAGCCGATATTCTATTTGAGTAGCCAATGACATCTTTTTTACCGTGAGTCATAGTGTCATTAAAGCCTGGTTTCCATATGACAGCACAATGATCGTGCACAGCACAATGATCGTGCGCAGCTTAGTGATCGTGCACAATGCATTTCATGGGCCGCGATGCGGTGTTTCCATATCGCGCGTAGGCACCACGCTTGCATTGGACAGAGTGGATAATTTCCTTACTTTTTCGTAGGAGAGACGGATTTCTTCGGAAAACAGCCCTCCGTTTGAATTATGGGATGGGTTGACAAGGTCTAGCGGTGTATTGTGGAATACATAATCGTGCGCACCCATCGCAAGGACCCATTCTGTTGGATCCTTGCGATTAGCGTACGCACGTCGCGCTATCGTCGTGTGTTGAAGTTTCCATATCACATCTGGCCTACGCACGCAGGACGTCGCGGCCTTGTGCTGTCATATGGAAACCAGGCTTTAATATGAACACCATATTTGTCTTCACACCTGTGTATGCTATTGTCATAGCTGCACTCATGAGTAACAGCAACCCGGAAAACTGCTGTTATTATAATAGTTGAAGCACATTATGTTAGCAAAAGATCGTCCTCCTTATGGTTATCCATTATTAGCGATGAGCAGTGCAAAATAATCAGGCAGCTTGCTAAAAAAGTTCACTAAAAACATTGTAGGAAACAGTCAGCAAAATTCAAGGAGTGACTCACTAAAATATATCAGCCAAAGTTATCTGACCCTGCAAATAAAAAACGGACAAAATCACCCACTCTCAGATCAAACTTGGCCTCTGCACAATGGCTGATCTGAATGCAGCTTAATACTAAAGACTGGTTCATATATCGATTGCGAAACTCTGGCGGTAACTTGCGCAGCAAAACGCTTGCGGCACTAGGCTCGGTGGCATATGTTCACATATAAGCTACATCGCTAAACATAATCGAGGAATCACATAAAATGTTCGCTCGCCATGCCGTTTCTATAATGGTGACCTTCACCTGTACGAGCATTACATGAAGGTTTTGCCTGCGGCCTTTTGCGACATTTGAACAGCCCTAAACTATTGCGAGGCCGTCTGCAACTATCGGCGGTCCTTGGCTGTACCCGGCGCATAGGTTCCCATTTCACCGCTAATAGCATGTGGTGCTGTCGCCAGTACTTTGCGACGTGTATGGGAACAGGCGAGTGACCAGAGCACACATACACACACACAAACAAACTGCTTATGAATCATTCAATAAACTAGTGGACAACCAAAGCGACACAAATGATTGTCCATACTGGTTAGGTTATTAAACTATGGAGGCACTCTGCTTGCGCAAACTCTAGTGCGTTCTATACAAGAGGTCAGAGGCTTTTCTGCTCCTTCCAACCTCGGACAAACAGCACAAATAAGCCTAATTGCCAAAGAAATAAGTATAACATCATAATTCATGTAGTAATTGGACAAGCACTGATCATTTTTAGTACCAAAGATGGCTGTGATTCTTTGTAAAGTGCTTAACCTCATCCTATTCTGATATTCGATATTCTAGAGCACTTGCACTATTTAATTGAAAAAATAAAATAAAAATCATGACTAGGCTGAATTATTAATAACAGTGACTATATACATGTAGAAACGTGTGTATACAAAGGTTACTGCTGCAGCAGAAGCTACTTTGAAAAAGTATTGAAAAAGTTTTTATGGACGATACCGGTACAAATGTATAGCAATGAAGGGCACCAGGGTACTTTGTAGATTTAGCGATTGCTTTATAAGAAACCGAAAATAGGAGTGTAGCAGGACATCTGAAATTGAAACGTCACATTAAAAGATAGGTAATGGATTTTAAAATGACTTTATAAAAATGAAACAAATGGTAATATTAGTTAATAGTAAAAATTACATATACATTTAGTTAGTAACCTACAATCGCAATACGGATACTGAAAAAAAGATGGCCGAAAATCACAATCTTGTGGTTAGTTATGCGTGTTTGCAAACTTGTGATTACAATCTTCGCAAGTTTAAATCCTCTGCGAAGCGAATTTTTTATTACTAAAACTATCCGTATACAACTGGACCGACCGACAAACGCTCACATTTATATATAGATTGAATGTCATCCGCTGCTAACAGTATTGCATTGTAACATATTGCCACAATTTATTTTACCATTGCTTTAACTTATTGAATAATTATATTAATTACACTAACTATCATGGTTGTTTTACTTTAATTTTGGTCAGCTGCCAATGACATCTTCGATAACAGAACGACTTTGGAGAGACCTCTGCAAAAAGCTATGTAATATTGTATAGCCCTTCGGACCTCTATAGAACCTCTCAGCTATGTATGCATGTATGGACCACAAAGATGTAATGGAAGGTGCACCAGTAATAGATTCGCTTACTTGAAACACAGCCTTTTAGTAATGTTGCAAAGGTGACACGCTAAAGCCGTGGTCACGCGATGACCGAACTGACTTAGGTTTGGAGGTTAGTTTAGTTTGGGTCGGCTAAGCCACATGTCACATGGCATCCGAAGTCAGTTCGCCTCCTAGATACCATACGCATGGAGACAGGACACTGTTTCATTGGTAGTTTTTATGTATTTAAACTAAATATTTCTATTGTAAACAAAAAACTTTGAGGAACAATTATTAATTATTATTACACAGCAGACTTATCAGAAGATCGTTCAGCTGCTCAGAATAAATCACTCAATAGAAAAATTTTGCCAAACCTTCCATCAACAAAATTATACTTTTTGTTAATATATGAATGTTTTTCTATGCTGAGTACATAACAAACAAAAACAGTCTTCATCATAGTACTGTGGTTTTACATAAATAAAACACGCAACGATTATTCATCAGGATGAGTATGACACATTACTTATATTCTACAGGAAATAAAACCACAACCATTCTTTAACATTTATGCAAAACTCAAGCACAACATCTTACATTCATGCAACACAATCACAAGTCCGGGAGAGCGTTGTCATAAATTGTTTGATGTTGTTTATTTAACCAAATAAAAAGATCGTCCCATTTCTATTTACCTTTGCTCACACGCACGTAAATAGAAATGTGACAAGTGCTCGGTAGAATTTTAACCAGCCAATAAACGCAAGGGTTCGACCACAAAATTTCGAGCAGGATCGAAATGGTTCGTTTCAGCCAGAAATGTCTTCGGCTGAACAGTTTACAACTGACAGCGACGTTGTTTTGTGTCGTTTAGTTCGTTTCGGCTCTCACGTGACCACTGACCACCCTTAAAGAGTATTGATGAGTAAGAAATTTGTAAGCTGCGAGTCTAAGATACACCGGTAACTGCTCAGTTGAGCGATAATCCCATTGAAATACAATTCTTGGATAATACTGTGATAGTGTGGCATCATGCGGATCGATCACCCATAGACTCCCCTTCAATCTATTGCATGTGCGTTTTTATTAATAAGACAAAACTGTCACCATAGAGCTATAAGCTGGGCTGACTAATACTTTTTAACGAATGCCATAGCTGTTTAGTAGTTAAAAGTTACCGGAGAAGTGGAATTGTCTGCTCTAAGGAGAGATAGCTTTATCGTTGCAACAGTATGTGTAGACGTGAACAGAGCCGTATAGCACACATGTGAGCTCTACAGCTCTGAGAGTGAATTTTAAAAAGCTGAAGTTTTTGTTGTTGATGGAAGGCAGCTTAGCCTCCATAGCTTTAGTTTTAGTCTTAAAGGTTGACTTGCGACAAAATTCACATTACAGTTATTTGGTATCAAAAGATTCACCATGTCTTACATTGTTGTGTTGTAGGTGCCAAATATGTGGGAATGTGATTACAAGCTCTTGAAAGCTCAAAAACGAAAAGCCGCCGTAAATTGGAATCTGTTTATTTCTCTGACGTAGTTCTGACAGTCTGGTTATTGTCTTGTTACGTGATGTTCTCATGTGAATTGAAAGGCCAATAAAAAGCTCCATATAAAACTTATCGTAGCACTAGTTTATAACAAACAGTTCGGGTTTTACCGAAGACCCCATATCAAATATAGATGCGCGCTACTTTTAATTTTGTTTTGGCTTGATCTAATCGTCAAGTCATAATCTGATCATGTGACCCAATACTTCGCAAATAATTTTTGCAGCAATTTTCGAATATCACATGTGACCAACAGGCTCGTCATGATTATCAGACAATGATATGTACGCCTTCGAACTAAGGATAGAAAGTTGAACGACTTTTTACGGTAAGTTATAATATATCAGAGCTAAAAGTGACTGCATTACAATGACGATAAAATAGACGCGTAAGAACAATAGACCTGGTTTTATTGAATGTGTGAAATATATTTGTGAAAATATTTCGACGAATGAGGTTGCATGAAAGTGTAAACAGAAACCATCCTGTAACAACTACGTCCCATTTGAGCCGCTTTGGAAAGAGAATTCAAACTACGGCGGTCTCATGTGGCTGCGATTAACTGTTGGTTTTTTTAGCTTTTAAAAGCTTTTAATCACATTCCCATATAATTTGCACCTACAACACAACAGAATAAGACATGGTGAATCTTTTGATATCAAATAACTGTAATGTGAATTTTGTTGCAAGTCAACCTTTAACAATAAGTCATATATAACAATCTTATTTTTTGTTCATGAAATGACGAGAACACCTATTGTAGGTTTTCGTAAACAGTGTTAAATAATACAGTGTGATATTCACTGTTCTTTTGAAACCTTTGGCTCAGTTTTTGTTATTGCTTGTCACAGTAGATATTACAAATAATTAACAAAACAATGAAGTGTTCAGTTATTGTTATTAGCTTGCTGATATGACATTGTCAATTTACTAAACAAATCTTCCTTTTGCAATTACAAAATAGTTTGCGCCCATCTGGGGCATTGGTCAGTAATGACACAAGAAACAACCATCGTAACCGAGCCTGTCAACTTGCAGAAAATTCTCACATACACTGCGTTTCCATGACCCGCATAATTCGCAAATTAGAGCCAATCCGCAAGATAACCGCGTCATGGAAACGGCATAAATCCGCAAGCTATCCGCATAAATTCGCAAGCTAAGCGAGTTTTGCGATCCGGAAAACTTTATCGAATCCATCGTGCTTGCGAATCATGGAAACGGTACTTGCTATTAATGCGCATTTGATTATCGTTGGCTATTACATTAAAAACATTTTCACGCTTCAGTCGTTTTTATTTCGATTTCAGCAGTCTCAATGCGCCAGCGTTCCGAACGATCGCTGCTAAGCTAAGCGTGACAAGACTGCTTAGCTATTTATAGAGTCATTAATTAGGCTAATACTTGACCTACGGGGTCAAGTACTGGTGTTAAATCCGCATCGCCAGGTGTTCATTGAAACGCTCGATTGCTAAGTAACTCAACTTGCGGATCGTTCGAATTATGGGAATCATGCGGATTAAGCGAGTCATGGAAACATAGTGATAGATGATTTATACAGCTTAAAGGCAATTACGCGGCTATAGCAAACAGTCAGTTCACATACCCGTTGAAATGATTGTTGTATTGTCAGATTTGCTCTTTACAAAATAAGAAAAAAGGGGATGCACCTTCAAAAAAATTTCCAAACCTTAATGCAATCTTGTTGTTGAATTTAACTCGAAGAGAGATTATCTCATTTATATCAAATTGTAAAAATCACAATTAGATAAATTACAGAAATTAAAAATTACAGTTACTACATGGTCATGTCATAATAATTAGTCTACATGTATTTGCTAGAATAGACCATGGATCCGCATAAAGTTACTTCCACTTGGCAATGCTTAAATAATTTTGGCAAAGATAAATTTTCTTAGAATTGTGTAACATATTAGCAGACAAATCACTGAAAATTATGTTTTTTGCAAGGAATGTTAGAAGTGAAAAGGTTGCTTTGCTTGTTGTCTGATGGATTATTTTTGGACTCAACAAAGTTTCATGCTGTAAATAAAAAATGATTATTGAGTCTTGACTGACAACTTGCAACTTCGTTTTTCTTTTCAGTCAGTACAATAAATAGTTTTGTAACATAAACATGATGTACTGCTCACAAAAAAATCACCTCAAAATCTCTTTCTCATAAAAGAGTCTTCAACTTATTCACTACGTAATTCATTTTAGGTTGAACATAATTAATTTGTATCAACAAAAGCTATTCAAACAGCTGCTCACAAAATGGGTCAGGCCAAACAAGGCAAGTCTTCGTCAGATGCGATGAAATTCGTATGCTCTCTACGAGCGCGTTTCAGAGCTTTTGTGCTTATAGATGTTGGGAATCATCCGCAGTTAACGTTTCACATGAAATGAATACAAATGCTATATATATAATACTTATAAGAATCCTTTACTGTCAGTTTCACATGAGCACACACTACAATAGTCTCCATACTAAGCATTTGAACCAAGAAAATTTGAATCCATTCACTTGTAGCTACAAAAAGAGAACCAAACCACATAATATAAAAAAGCTCCAGTGAGGGGCTTCCGTCTGATTTAAATTGTCTGTAAGCCCCACAGAGGGGCTTATAGTAGTGCATGAGTTAAATCGGTCACCACAAGGCAAATATGGTATTCATTGTTCGATATCAAGTTGATTTCAACCCTTCGGGCACCATTTTCGCAGGTCTGCGAGTGTGCAGTGGCTTTGTGTAAGGCAGTTTTGTAACTGATCAACAATTTGAGGTTTCTTACCAAATAGCGTCAAATCACGTCCATTAGTAGTAAATAAATCACTCGGCGATATTTATTCAGAACTCTTTTAGCAGTTTTAACACAACATCATGAGTATAGGCAGCGGTAATCACATCGGTAGTTTCAGAAAAAATCACCAACTTGTCGGAATCTCCAACAGGTATTCGGCGTTAAGTATGACTCGCTTGCACTTCCATAACCGTGGTTTTACGACGTTTTGTCAGTTTACGTCTATTAAATCTTTACAAAGAGATTAAACGCTTTTTTGTATTACTGTATAATGAACCAAAATATCAACCGAGATTGTTTGTGGGCATATACATAGAATTTAGTTATAACTTTTCGGAATTTATGAAGTTCGATGCATGGGAAAGCTAAAATCCGCATCGTACTCCTTCGAAAGATTTCGAAGTTATGCATTTACATCGTATTATGCCTGAAAATATCGGACAAGGCAAAACTAGGAGGAGGAAATATCCGCCATACTGATTTATTTTTCCGGTTGTTGTAGTTTAATTAATGATTTAACGATGCTTAACTCATCTGCAATACTTGCAATAAAATTCACAATATAGTAATAAATGATATTGACGCTCTTTGCGATCGTTATTACAGGTGAGTAAAGTTTTTTGCATTGGTACAAATTCAAGTTTTTCTCCGTAAATAAAACCGAGTGTTAAAGACTGTGTTTATAAATAATTGCACTCCATGGTGGTAAACTGCAGTGGATTATCGTTCTTGGATGCGTTTGACGTTGGAAAACAGCTTGAAAAGCATTTGCGAGTCATAGAATAGATATAATTTGTCTTTAAAATGTCACGCTTCTGTAAACAGGAATTCATTAAAAAGAGTAGGCCTATGGCACTAAAAGGGTTACATATTGCTTTCGTTCTTTAACTGTACCTCTGTGCTTTAAGAGAAGTACAACTTTTAATATTATTTTTTTCACGTATTATTTTTTTCACGGCACTCTTTTTATGCTTATGCGGACCCTTAAGAAAATATCTCCTAATGTCAAAAGGACAGCATACTATAGTGTGTGTCGTCCACTGCTAGAGTACGCTTCGGAAATCTGGAGTCCACATTTTGATTATAGTATACAAGATTTAGAATCCATTAACCGAAAAGCTTTTAGGTGGGCCAACAATTTAAGAAAATTTGATAGTATATCATCAGAAATGGTGAAGATGGGATGGCAAACACTTGCAGAGAGAAGACGCATCAAGGACGAAAGCACACTGCAAAAAATTTTAAGCCAAGACCTAATGGTCGATTTTAATAGATTTGTAATTAAGAACTCATCCTATTTTACTCGAGGCTCCAATATCAGACACACAATCAATACAAGTGCAATGAAACACTCTTTTTTTAACCGTGCGATGAAATTTTAACATCTGATTCTCTTATACTAGACCAAGCGATCTTATACTTTTATTCTTCAGACTTAGATAAATAAGTCTATGCTATTTGTGATCTTATTTTTATGCCTAATGCACCATTTTATTTCTACAGGCCTAGCGGCCACTTGAGATATTTTACAGAGATAGATAGATAGACGTATCACAGCGATGTTATCGAATGTCTTAATAACTGATAAAAACACTTTTGCTGGTTGAGCGAGCTTTTGCTAATAGAATTGAAATGGCTTTGAAGCCATATATGCGTAGAAAAATGTGTAAAGCATGTTACTGAGTAGTAGCATTATCTTTTGATTTCATTACCTACTTCAGAGGCATTGTTGATAATAAATCTCATTGCGAGTGACTGTGTGTTGTGTACAAACGGAGTCTTGGTCTTGGTCAATCGAACCCTAAGACCTCGATCCCCGAGGAAAAAAAGGGCCATCATGTACGTATCCAGATCTAGTTCAAATGTTTTCAATAAAAGTCAAGTAATATTCGAAGTAAGTAAAATCATGACTATAAAAAGTGCGTTAAAAATTTCCTCGCAGGTCGCGAGAAGTTCTCGGTAAAAAACTGTTATGATAAAATGTTTTGCTGGCTGGAACAGCCCTAGGTACGTCATTGGATACCGATCTGGTATGATGTGAGTGTGTGTCATTGTGTATATTGTTAAAATTATTGATTAAAGACTCATGCACACCGCTGGAGAGAATTTTTATAAGTAAAACCATTCGAGCCGACTTCCGTCTGTTCTTAAGCAATTCCAACCCTAACTTGTCTCTGGCCATAGTTACGCTTTCCACCCTTTTAAGATCCGCAATAAAACGCACAGCGCGCCTCTGGACATTCTCCAGTTGTGTTTCATGTTTTATGAGGTATGGATCCCATACCTCACAAGCGAATTCCAAAACGGGCCTGCACAGACTAAGATATGCAATTTTTTTGACGTTTCTGGGTGCTCCGTGTAATACTCTCCTCAACATCCCTAACCTTTGATATGCTCTAGAGGTAATGTCATCTATGTGTATGTCCCATTTAAAGTCATTAGAGACATTCACTCCCAAGTATTTAAAAGATTCCACAATCTCCAAGTGTACGCCATAAAGGGTATACGATAAATTAACTTGGTTGATTGGTGGCTTCCAGCCAAACAAAACTACCTGGCATTTTTTAACATTAAACTCCATTTTCCATGTGTTAGCCCATCGCTCAAGAGATAAAAGATCTTGCTGAAATAAAAGCGTATCACTAGGCGTTGTAATTGGACAGTATAAGAGAGCATCATCAGCAAAAAGGCTTATAGAAGAATGTTGAAGAGAACTTCCAATATCATTGACATAAACTAAAAACAGTGAAGGGCCCAAAACAGAACCCTGGGGGACTCCGGATGTAACTGCCAAAAAGCTCGAGTTACTTCCTTGGATAACCACTCTCTGAAATCGATCAAACAAAAAATTTTCTATCCATTTGATTATTGACTTGTCAATTGTAGTACGAAGCAATTTGTCAATTAACAGATCATGGGAGACTTTATCAAAAGCCTTGGAAAAATCCAAGACTGCTGCATGTACTGATGTTTCATTATCAACAGCCGCCATTATTTCATTTGATGTAGAAACAAGCTGAGTAGCACAGGAGAGTCCTCTCCTGAACCCATGTTGGTCAGGGCTTAAAAACTCCTCAAGTATTGGGCTTATATTGCTAAGAATAATATGCTCTAAAAGTTTGCATGATATACATGTTAAAGACACCGGTCTAAAATTTCCAGGGAGCTCTTTGTTCCCTTTTTTAAAAATTGGTACAATATTTGCAGTTTTCCAGATGTCTGGCAAAACTCCAGTATCCAAAGAGTATTGAAAAATTAGTCTTAAAATTTCAGCGGTATTATTTATATCAATACTAAGATCGTTTTTTGTCAAGCCATCTGGGCCCGGAGCTTTGCCATCTTTAAGACCTTTCAACATTACCATGACACCATCTTTAGAAACAACTATCTGACTTTTTGCTACCCCATCACTATAAAAAGTAGGCCTGTGGTCTGTTTTTGAAAATACGCTTTGGAAAAATGTGTTAAAAATCTCAGCTGTCTCTGAGCAAGACTTGTCCTTAAAAGCTGACGTACCGCTACCACCACTCCGGCCACACTTTCTTCGGTAAAAAGAATAAAAAGGCTTACTGTCCCCCTTGCTTAGCGGTTCAAAAAGAGTTCTAATATAATGCTCATGTTCCATTTTTCTGAAAACCTTTTTGTTTGTTCGTCTGAGTATCTTGTACTCTTCAAGGTCCTCTGGCAAGCCCGATCTTTTAGCTTTGTTATACATCTTTTTTTGTTGCGTAACAGCTGTTTTGGCCTCTTTATTAAACCACATAGGCTCATTTGGTTTCGAATTTTTGATTTGGTATTTGGGAACAAACCTTTCAATTGCCATCTGTAAATCACTCTGAAAACAGTTCCAAATCACATTTATATTTGCATTATCCCTAATTAGATCTTTTACTTTCACCAGTGTATTATCCAGATGTTTTATGACAGCTGGGGTATTAGCCTTTTTGTACAAATTTAAAAACTTTTTTGAGGTAGCAAGATGGCTTTGGACTGACTGGAGCTGTAACTCCACCATGAAATGGTCACTCAGGCCAGGCTCAACAATATTCAGATTGTCAACCAGCTTCTCATTATTAGTAAGAACAAGGTCCAAGATATTCCCTCTAACGTGAGTCGGCTGTGTCACCAATTGGTGGAGCCCATAAAACAAAACTAAGTTTAAAAAACATTTGTGTACCTCTCTTTGATTTAAACCGGGCCTAACGGCCATATGCTCCCAATCTACATCTGGAAAATTAAAATCTCCAACTATCATCACAAAGTCACCAGCAAACCTCTTGAATATAAAATCTAACAAATCACTCAAAGGAACGATCGAGTCTTTTACCATGATAGGTGGAATATATACGCAAAGTATAATTAATCTAGAATTATTATGTGAGTCCAGTTCTACTTGGACACAAACGGCTTCCACTGGGAAAATCTCGAAATCAATACTGAAATATTGGTGAGGCAATGAGGGCTCAATCGCAATCAAAACTCCACCCCCGTGTATACTTCTATCCTTTCTATAAATTGTTTTGTTTGATGAGAATATAATTTCATCATTTGTAAATGTACTATCAATGTGCGTCTCCGTGAGACAAAGTATATTAAATTGATAAGAAAGGATATGCAGTTCGTTTAACTTGCCCTTAATGGATCTAGCATTTGCCAGCACCAAATTTAGATGTTTGTTTGCACAATTTTCTTTTTTACTATCTTGTATGTGTTTTCGGGATTTTCTTCTCGAGTCTTCATCAATGTCTTGTATAATTGAAAATCCTCGGCCCTTTCCTCCTTGGTCATGTCAAGCTTAGCAAAAACACCCCCCTTTTTAAGACCATTTATCCTCCTGACTATCTCCCATTTTTCCTCCTTGGAGGTAGTGCTTATTTTAATAGGCCTAGGCTTACTATTTTCGTGTTGACTCTGATCAGCGCCCGAAGTTACCTTAGGTCTACCGAGTCGGTACATGTTTTTCTGATCTATGCATTTTGATAGATGACAGTCTTTGAGAAGATTTTGCAATTCCTCAACTGTTTCCTCCTTGGTCTTAAATTCTCTGATACCAAAAATTATGAGATTTTTATCTCTCATGTCTTGAGCTTCAATTTCGCTTAGTTTAGTGACTTTTTGAGCTGTCACATTGATTGCTGTTGAGTTCGACTCAAGTCCTTTAACTACATTAGCATACGAAACTTCCATTGAATCAAGTTTACGTGTCACTGTATTCGTGAACATGGTTTGAATTTCCTCTAAACTAGAGTTCAGTTTTTTTATTTCCTTTGGAATTTCATCCACTTTTCTTTCCAACTTCAGCAATCTCGAGCCTGCCTTGTCACATACTGAGCATGACTAATGAGCACCCGGCAGAGCCGAAAACAAGTCAAACAGCTTAGGATCTGTGATACCAACACAGCTACCATGAAACCATTTGAGGCAATCTTCACACTCAATGCAACTATCCTCATCTGATACTGGCTTAACACAGCTCTCACATTTCACAGCATTTGAGGTCAGACTCTTACTGGTCTTTCTGTTACTGCTTTCAGAACCTGCTCTTCTACTATTGCTACCACCAGCCATTATCACTGAGTTTAAAATCAAAATTAAAAAAAAAAAATCAGGATTTTAAAAATGAAACAAAAATTGTCCCACTCAGTGTCTTCCAACTATGTATTAGCCAAAGGCTCAAAGCAGAGCCTGAAGTGGCCAAACTGCCCAATCATAAACCAATAAACAATATGTTGTGTTAGTGATTATAAATAAGGATAAAAGGGGTAAAAGATATGTAATAAAATGGAATAATAATACAAAAAGCCGAAAATTTTCAAAATCTGAGAAGAGCTCTTAAAAACACGTCCTCTCAGGTCAAGGAGTAATGGTGAATCATTAATAGTTTTTGACTGCCATAAAATAGAGAAGACAACTCTGATGTGACAAACTCTGATACAAGTTTGAACGCCATTTCCTAAACTTAATTTGAAGAAATCTTTCTTTGCCATTATTTTTGTCTCCAAAATTTCATAAAGATGAAGATCTATATGCATATATCAAATGAGTAAAGACATGTTTGTTAGTCACTGAGCTACTAAACTTGTTATTCAGTTGGAAAATGTTGAGCAATATTAGTAGTGACCAACCAGCAGTTTTTAGTGGCCAGATTTAGGGTTTGCAACTACAAGGTTATCGGTTCAATCTCAGTCCAAGTCCATAACCATTAGATTCTTACCATATAGATAGTTTATCGATTTGTTGTTTGCAAGATCTCTAATGTAGTTTGTTTGCGATTTTTTAGAATGAATCTCACAAGATCTGGCCATTATCCTTGCAACTAATCGTCTAATCGCTATCTAGTCAATCACCACTACTATGGTCAATTTGCCAACCATACACCGGTTCGGCTCAACAGTAAATTCTCCATAACCAATTGAATCGGTATGAATAACTGTGGGACAGGTGAGATCTAGACATATTTCTTGCATTTTTCCATCACTATTGCAAATTTTCCATGTCTGTGTTTTTATTATACATGTTGTAGGCTTACTAATATGTTATCAATATGCTTTAATTCAGCTACATGGAAAGTTTGTTTATTTGTGCCCTAAGCCCTTAACGTCGTGACAACCATATCAAATTCGGTAAACATACCATATAATATTCAGTACATAAGACCAGTCCTTCTACTGCAATGTCGCCGTGCGCACTGACCAGTGTGTATTTATGCTACACCTACAAGCTTCCAGCTCGCTGCGCTGGAAGATGTTACCATAGAGCATTTGTGTTTGAATCCCAACAGTGACTTTGTTTCTTTCATGAATTTAAATAGTATTGCTGTGGTGTCTGCACAAAAATACGACGGTAATGTAATTCATGGCACGATTTCTAGTAAAATTCAACTTCAAAAAACCGTTGCAAATCAAAATTACATGATATCACATATAGGAATTTATTTATAAAATAGTGAAATACCAGTAATCCTACTCAATGTGAGCTGATTGGAACACCAGGTCCCCATTATTCACCATTCGAAATGTCATCACTAGGATTCTCTTCTGGAATTACGTGATATGTTTTGAATTTGATGTTGGTTTTTGTAGTATCTGCCTACAAGGCCACACTTCAGTAATCCATTTGACACATCCACTATTGGGCATTCACACCTTTTTCTTGTACATGAATCACGATTTCTGACAGAAATCTGTCTTGCGGCATTGCTACTCTGTTGAATACCTATTATCCGAGGTAGCGGTTTTGTTCTTGTATTGAGGTGAACCAGTACGTTGGTTAAGTGCTTGTTTTTGTTCTCTGTGATCTTCACTATAACATGCTACTCTCAGGCTTTTGTTAATTGTAGTATTCCCGACGGCGCCAAAAAAGGCATCCTTACTGATGGTGTTTTGAATGCCATTTCTTCAGCTACGCATTGCCCGCCTCTGATCCCGATTGAACTATTAGCGAATAAAAGATTTGGGCCATGGAAGAGGTCACGGTATGTACATGTCAAAACCAGGATTTTCGAACCAAACTTCAGATCTCGACTTGTACTCTTGAATTTACGATAGATCTATAGTTACTCTCCCTTTAACTGTGATTTTTGTTATTGAAAGTTGGAAAAATTAGTTTCAAATTTAGAAATGCTGTAGTACAAAACGTAGATTTTTTTGGCAGATTGGAAGCACATTTCAACACTAACTACCTAGCACATCAGAATTTTAAGCAGAGAAAATATGGAAATCTAAGAGTTGTGTGCACGTGTACATAATTAAGAAAGCAACTCTTGAAAGTTTGCATTGTGTTAGATTATGTATAACTTGTGATAAGCATGTTAGGTTGAGAATCCTGCTGCCTTTTACCAAAATGTCAACTTAGAGCTAGTAGTGCGATGTAATTTCTTTTTCTCTTTTTATGACATGATTTTCAGCTATTTGATTGTGATATAAGATA
This sequence comes from Watersipora subatra, assembly GCF_963576615.1. Classification (NCBI taxonomy): domain Eukaryota; kingdom Metazoa; phylum Bryozoa; class Gymnolaemata; order Cheilostomatida; family Watersiporidae; genus Watersipora; species Watersipora subatra. The sequence goes on from NC_088717.1 coordinate 13,030,213, forward strand.
GGTATGTATGATTGAAGAATTTGACAATATGTAAGATGCAACAATAGCCGATTGACTATGTATTTTTAAAAGAGTGTACGCGCTAATTCAAACAAGCTTATAAAGGAAATTGAAAAGGCAGGCTGCTCGCATACTTCTAGATCAACTAAAACTTACAAAATATTATCGTTTAATTTTTCATTAAATGTCTGCATGGCGTTTCTTAAAGCTTTGGAACAATCTGCAATAGCATTAGCAGTGCTTCTCATTTACCTGCGTATATAGCTGTTTGCACATATAGCGTCTCATCAGAAAGGTTAACCTCCAAGTAAAAAACTCGACTAATGCGGAGTTGTTAGCTTACAGTTTGTTATTATTTTTTAATGGATATGTCCAAGTTCGTGTTTTTTGCGACATGAGATTTACTAATTAATTTACCGCATTGCTATTCTACAACAACTCTTTTTTAAATTTCAAATTATTAAAATGATAATTCAGCATAAGAACAATGCGACTAGGACATTAGTTGCTTCTGAAGAAACTTACTATTAGCGCAACCCTAAATATGATATGCTTGTGCATTTTTCATAATATGCCAATATGAAGTTGCAGCCTTATAGGAAGCTCAGTTATGAAGCCATTAAATAAAAAGCTGATTAGGATGATTTTGAAAATATGGTGGTTGTGCACTCTTGTATCCACCTGTGCCTATTATGAGGAATCGCGATTCCAAAAACTTGAATGAGTGGACAATATTACCTTATTATAGAGTGCCCACAAATAGTGAAAAGAAAAGTATTGCTGGTACTATTTCATGTATCTAGCAAGTGACACTGTGATGTGGCAGATCAACCTCGATGTTCATAATTACTTTGTTAACAGGTTGTTGCCATATTTAGTTTATACTCATATTTGCTTTGTTTGTATTCTGTACTTTTTAGCAGTTCTCATCTGCTAATATAAATGCTTCTTCACATTTCAGGGCTTAAAAGATTGTACTGTAATCTGAATTGTTGGATGAAAGAACAGCCTTCGCCACCACAATCCAAGGACGGACGAGCTGGAAAAACTTTAGTCTAATGTGGTAAAGCATTTGGTGGACTGTAGCATTATTCACAAATATGATCATAGCTTTGCTTGTTTGTCTCTGTGTATCATTGATATATAATTTATTCTGGTGTAAAGGCTGTGGTATTTTTCTGCCATGTTTTGATGATGACAATATATATAGAGTTTAGTCATTTTATAGCTATATTTTTATTGTGTTTCATATTATTTTTTGTTATTATATCATGCAACTGTTTGTACCAAAATATACAGCTTCGGAACCATGCCCTAACTATTGAGATGCTCACAAAGATTATTTTAAGAATAATCTAGTAAAAGTCTTCGTATATATCTAAGGTGCAACATTTGTTGAATGTCCGTCAGCCTTGAGAAGAGATGTTGTGTGAAGGTTAAGCATGGCACATTATAGAAAAATTAGGTTGCTTCGGAGACGTAATGTTGGTGGAATGTTGTATAGCTTAAGGAAAGAATATTGTCGACGGTTATGCTCGGTACATTATAGTAACATTGTACGCGATTCATTAGAGGAACATTCTGTGAAACATCAAAATGTTAGAAATTGTCTACACAGTTACACCCCACTAATGTTCTGCACGAAAACGTTCCTGGGATGTTAGCTAATATCTTTGAGGCAACATCATGAAAGGCATGCTTGTGGAATGTTCTGTAACATTCTCCCATGTCGCAGGAATTTTGCACCAGATCATCTGCTGAATGTTCCATAATGGTGAAATAACATACTGTTCCGAATATATTAGAAGACAATATTATGTGAATGTTTATACCCAGACATTTCAAAGTAGCAATCCTGTAACATTGGTGGGACATTCGATAACAATGTTTTGTAACAACGTTATAATAACGTTAGCAAACCTTTTCCTCTAACGTTCTAGCTAGAATGGTACAAAAACGCATGATTCATTTTTTGGAAGTTGTCCCCCTTTCATAACAAAAAATTATTTAAAATGAAGCAAATTAACAATGTTATAGATTTTTCATTACAGATATAAAAACAAACAAAATAATAAAAAAGAATAATGATAAATTTGAATGATTTATGTAAATGAAATGAAAAGTCACTACAAATTTCGATTTTCGCACTTCATTAGACATATCGCAAAAATGACTAGGGTCCATTAGGCTCTGACCATCCGTTAAACGGGTCAAAGTAAGACGCGACAGTGTGAACACATCGCAACTGACCAGGTCGCCACATATACATGTTGTGTCAGATGGATGGTGATAGTCTATCTACCGATTGATTAACGCTACGTGTCGTCTGACAAGCCGACGCGTATTTCGTTAGTAGAGCGAAGCCAATGCCCATTAACTTGTATGCCCTTATAATTATATTTCGTTTTGGCTCAACGAGATTACCGCGGCAAGGAAAGCATGCGCAGTAGCTAGGAATATTGTATAATAAAGATGGAAAATCCCTACTCATCAATGTCCCACCAATGTTCTATGCGTAACCTTCCTGGAATGTTAGCTAATAGCCTTGAGACAATATTATGGAAGAAATGTTCGTGGAATATTACGCAATGTTCTCCCAATATTGTGGGAATGTTATGCGGGATCATTTGCTAACATTCCAGCAACGTAATTCCCACAACGTTGTTGGGACGTTGTGGGAAATACGTTGCTGGGACGTATTTCCCACAACGTTGTAGGGACATTATGGGAAATACGTTCCAGCAAAGTAATTCTCACAACATTGATGGAACGTTTTAAGAGTTACGTTCCAGCAATGTTTTTCCCACAACGTTGCTGGAACGTTGAAAATGTGTCTACAAATAATCTTGTGACAACGTTACGATGTAACGTTTCTGGGACTTTTCGGAACATCCCTGGAACGTTCTGGGAACGTAAAATTGTTAGTTGGGATGATCACACATAATAGTTTTTGGATATTTTAGCCTAGATCTAGAGTATATTCTTGTATAGCATTTTAAGCTTTGTTGGCATATCGTTTTTATAGATTCGGCTTCTTTATAGCGAGAAGCGATATCTATTATAATTAAAGCGTATTTGTACTTTCCATCGTGGGGTACATATAAAATATCCAACTGATAAGTATGATTTGGTTTGTCTTGATTATAATGAGGATATTTAACAGTCTGGTTTAAGTTTATAAATTTGATATATCGGTTGTCTATTTAACCAATGCTGTATTTGTTGTTTTGTCAATTCAGGAAACTTTTTGCGTAGACTAATAGACGCTAAAACACCCTTTTAGTAGCCCGCCGGGCTGTAATAAAATTTTTGTAGTTTTTCCATTTATTGTAAATATTTTTTAAATTCACACAATTTTATTTGTAGTTACGTAAATATTTTTTTTAATTTACACCATTTTTATTTTAATTTACATAAATATCTTTTAAATTAAATGTTTTATTTGAATTTATGTAAATATTTTTTAAATTAAATGTTTTATTTGAATTTACATATATATTTTTTGAATTAAATGTTTTATTTGAAGTTACATAAATATTTTTAAAATATAAACAATTTTAATTGAATTTATGTGAATATTTTTTAAACTTACACAATCTTCATAAATGTTTTAACTTTAATACTATTTTCATCTCATAATCGTTTATTATTCGTCTATAAAGTCTCATTTGATTAAGTGATAAATAGCCTGTGTTTTTTAAAAAGAATGTTTTCAATTCAGTTTTGCCTAATCTATATTCTTTTTCAACTGAGTGATGACCTTTTACATCCTCGTATAAAACTTGCAATAACATGGGTCGCTTCATCTTTTTATAATTATTTATATCACGGCTTTTAGCAATCTCTCTCAACACTAGAACACCCTGACCTCTAAGTTCAAGTGGTAAATGACGTTCTCTTTCAAATCTTGAGCTAAGTATTGCGTTTAGGTGTGCCTCATTTACAAAAACTTATAGGTTAATTTTTTTAAATAAACAGACTTTCATTAGGTTCATAACTTTGCTCTTCTAGTCTCAGTTCACAATCTTGCCATTCATAAAAAATATAATCTTTAGGAGGAAAAATACATCAACATCATTAAGCTTTTTTGTTCATCTGAGTCCATTGATATACGTGAAAATTCAGGCATTGATGGAATCTTTATCATTTATTGTAATTATTCATCTTTAGCCCACAATATGGAGTGATAAGTGTGTCCGCTGGTATTAGATTTTTGTTGCAAGCGGTTGTATATAAATCTCTTGCCAGGCGTAGCGTTATCAGCTATATATTTTGGCATAAAAACTTTTAGTTCTTCGTTAGTATCATCATTACAAATTGTGACTATATACGAGTTGTATTTCGTTGGCTTGGGTTGACTGATACAATGGTATAAGGAGTTGTTTGATTTAATGTAGCTAGTTTGCTTATTGACTCGGTGGTTGCTTTAAATTCTGTGCCATTTAAAGTCTTACTATCCATGCTTATTTGTTACAGATTTTGTTTAATATGAAACTTGGCTATAGTCGTATGCAATAGGGATTGCTTATATCGCGATTAGACCTCTATCTCGTATATCCCGTATTTTATATAATTTTTTTATTTAAACTCGGGATAAAAATTGGGGTCATTGAGTGCAAACTTTATTGAGTGCAAAGTGATTCCGAACTCCCCTGTAGCATACTACTCTTCTGTCATAAAACATCGAGCTTGTTTCACAGCAACTTCAAATATTTGTAACAAGAGCTTCAAGCTAAATTATTTTATATACAAAATATGTTGTTCGGATTTTTGAAAGTGGTATTAAAGTTTCGATATGTGGGTCTATGATGCAACCTCTAAAGTAATCTATAGAGTATTCTATTGGATATTGTTACGCTATCAAAGTTTTTGTGACTGATGAAAGGTCTGGTTAGCTGAAGGCTTTAATAGTTACCAGACTAGAAAACTACCTATTTGCAAAAATTAATCCGAATAACTATTTTTACACAAATTTGTAGGAGTTAGTTATAACTTATGCATCATAAGAAGTTGAACAGGAAAACACTAGCAGTGTCTTTTGGCACTGGCTACATATAATAAGTCACATGTCCCATTTCAGCTTGTTCTTCTGCTCATGTTCTCATTATATTAGTGCATTTTCTATGGCATTACTAATTCTGCAAATTTGAAGAACAAAGGCAAGGAATTTGGAGGGTTGTCTTAAGTACCTGAAAGTCATGTTACGTGTAGGGTATATTGCAGTTTCTTTTTTTTTAAAACAGCCAAGCCTGTAACTAATCAGCTTATGATTATTTTTAACAAAATGTTTAAACGTTATGTCACAAGAATATGTTGTGATGTATCCTTTTTAGCTATATAGTTATAGTATAAATAAGTATAGTCTAGTACCGTTAGGATCCCGTCTATTGAATAGCAAAAAATGTAAAATCCTAATTGACCTTAAACGTCAATTGATGCATACGAAAGCTATTATAATTAAAATTGTAAAATTTCTTTATTTATTAAACTTTTTGCAAATAATTTCAGAAATTTGAGGATCTTTAAAGTATATAATCTGGTGAAAGCAATTTTATTTATCTAATCTTGCACTTTGAAATCTATTTAAAAATATTCTTGTGTTGATTTATGGTATTGTCTAGTGAGTTCACTGGAATGATTCTGCTTGAGAATACAATGGTAGGTTAATGTTGACATAATCATTTTTTGCTGAACTGTAAAATGGCTACCTGGATAGCTAAATACTCCAATTGAATTATTTACTGTTCAACAACAAATTTTCGGCTTCTGATACAACTGCATTTTGTTTGGCAAAGTCCATTATTCTTTACACAAGCTGTAGCAATAAATATATCAGTTACCTTAAAACAATGTCTGTAAAAGTCTGATAATCAGCAACTCGAGGTAGGTAGTTGGGTAAGCATTTAGGTAGGCAGTTTGATAGGGAGTTCGGATTGGTAACTAGGTATGAAGGTAAGTAGATAGTAGGTAGGTACCACAGAACTGTTCTAAACTAGTTAGCATTTTATGAAAGGCAAAATTGGTTGTTACCAGCTACTGTGTTTAAAAACTAAACAAGTTTTATGTTTTGTTATTTTCTATTTTTATTTGTAAAAACTTTCAATTTAGATAACTGTTATAATACCAATACAGTTGTGATACTAGGAAACTCAGTTATGCAAAATTTTTAATTTGAAATTATCAGGTCCAGGATTAGACTTCAGTTAACTTTTATTTGTTTGTAGTAAATATTTTATTTTCAGGAACTTTGTAAGTTCCTGCTTAAAGTTCATAGCAAACAGCTGATACTCGTTGAGCAAGGGTTGTAAAAAAAGTCATGAGACTTGCTGAAGACTTTACATTTCAGAAGCATAAAGTCTATAATATAAACCTGATTCAGGCTTTTTTCGACATATGTTGATCATTTTGAGAAATAGCAATTGTAAAAGCTCTGCTCGATACAAGCCAAAACATTTAGCTGCCAAGTCAAACTTATCTGAAACATCATAACCATGTTACCATGGCATCTTCATACCAAACAATACCTAAAGCTTTGATAATAATAAAGTTCATGCTCTTCGATCACCTCTGACCCTCATAGTTTTATACAACAGCCAATCAATGAATTCTATAACATCTGATGCTCAAGGCAAAGATATTTTCAAGAGGCAAAGCTAGCTCTTACATTGAAGTATCATTCCGTGTGAAGTTAGCTTATACTTACTGATATGATGAAGAACATGCAGCACAACGGTGAGTCTTGTAGCGGCGCAGAGACTTCCCCGCAGGCACCAAATAATTTATCTGAAGATGTGGAAAGGAAAATTGAACAGACACTTGCCAAAACCATAGAGCCACCTGATGGAGGTAATCGTCATTCAGAATAGCTCGTAATTGACACTTTTATTTATTAATGAATAGTGGGAAAATATCATAAGTTGGAATTTTTAAAAATTTTGCTTCGGCATGTTTTTTTTATCATTTCAGATTGATCAAGGCTAACAACAAAGCTTCTTGAAAAAGTTTTTTACACTTCTAAATTTGTTAGTGTTTAATAGTGTTTTGATGCTAGTAGGAAGTAAATACTTAGATTTTTTCACTCTACAAAATGGCTTGTCACATTGAACAACCTCTCATTGAGGTAATTTTAAACCTAAACAACATCATTCCAATGATCATTTCATTGTTTCTTCCAAGTTCAAAATCGTGTTGAGATAAATTTTGGCTCATCAATAGTAGCATATACTATAAAAGCATTGAAAGTAGTTTCATCGAGCCCAATCGTATAGATTAAACCAACGAACCTCAGACCTTTTGTCTAGTTTGACTCAGATTTATATATTTTCAGTGTTACATAAATCAAACATTCACAGCTATCAGTCCGAGTCAATTCAGGGAAACTGAGTCAGAGTGAAACTTGGAATCACCTTTTGTGTATGTAGTTTGCTTGCAACTAATGAAGACATGTGATGTCTGCTGGCTATTGCAGGTTGGGGTTGGATTGTTGTGCTTGGCTCCTTTCTCATCCATGTCATAGTTGATGGCATCACATACTCATTTGGAGTTATTTTCATTGCCCTTCTTGAGGATTTTCAAGGGGGAAAGGGTGACACGGCATGGATACTTTCCATCTTTGTTGGCATGACTCTTGGTTCAGGTTAGCTGTAGTGCTTTAAACTGTATGGCTGCTAACTGCCATGTATAAGTTTGAGGACACGCTCCTTATGACCCTTACCACAGATAACAAGGTTTATATGAGAGACCTATCTGTTTTTATAATGAACGCTTTCGGGTTAGGATATTATCAGCTACATATTTGTCAAAAGAAATTGATAGAGGATGCTGTAGCTTTCTCAAACTTCAATCGAAAAACATCACTGAAAAACTGAAAAGACCCAAATAGTATTTGGGCTGTTTACTAGTTATTGCATTTTGAAAATGTACATTTCCCATATCAAAATATTAAATATTGTGATTTTATTTAAACTGAAATTAAAAGATAGCGAGCTTTGATTAGTTGCATTAATGAGCCCCTCAGAAAAAGCAGACACTAAGGGATTCAGAAATGAGTTTTTCGCATAAGATCTTTTGAGAGAAAACAATGAATGTTGACGTGTGATTGACTTGTTTTGCATATGTGAAACAGAACATTACTTTCGCTTTTTCTATTGCCCAATAGAAATCTTTATTGAACAGTGAAAGTGATTAGTGACTGGTATATTTACTTTCATTAGTGAGCATGTGCAATGTTTTATTGCATGTAGCTTATAGGAGAAAATAGAAATTAATAAAAATACAAACATGAAGCAAAATAGACTTTCCAATAGTTTGAGACTAGCTGAAGGACACCCTGACACAACAGACACAAGTCATGAGCGAGCACCAGTAGCACCACCATCCATGGCACCATATTGCTTTAACTTAGTAATTAAAGCTGCATGCACACTCACCGATTATAAACTCTTCGATTTTAATTGAGCTCTGTGCCAACCATGATGAAGCAATTTGCCTAATTTGTGTTGTTTTTACTTCATTCCTATGGTTTACCCAAAAATGTGGCTTATAGAGAGTATGATATTTTTGTGGATCATGGGCTGTATTCGAATGTCCTTTAGAAAATCAGTGTTGTTGCATTAGAATGAAACTTATTATCACAAATTTTTCAAGTCCTAAACTTTGTCATCCATATTTTTTTAAACTTTACAACATTGCCATTTATAAGAAACTCATGGATATTTTGATTTGACACCAACAACGTCATGGCAAAGCATCTAATTCTAATGACAACTATGGTCATTAGTAAAACTGCAATGATACATGTATTTGAGTTCATCGCAATGAAAATTAATTTTATAGATTTGAGTTTATATTTTTGTGTTTGGTTAAATAAAAGATGCATAATAACAATACAATAAAAAGAAATAGCAGTAGTTATTGTTGGTAGCATTATTAAAGTCAAGTACTTCCTGTAGAGTTTAACGTTTTGATATTGTATTGCTCAGGTAAAATCCTTTTTCTGATTATCAAATTACATGTAACTTAAGCAGTAACAAACCTTACAGCTTTTGGTAAGGAATTTCATCAATCAAAAATACTGCTGCTGAATGTGCTTTAACGTTAAACATTCTGTTGTTAGTGATGAGATGAAACTACTTCTATGAGGGCTGGAGTCAGTGTGACTTTTGATCATCTACTTCTTATATATGAGAATTATTGCTGTAAACAATAGCTACTGATAACACACAACTTTAAAAGCATAAATAATGCTCATAATTCTATTTATACTGGTAAATAACATTGTATAAATACGTCCACCACTCGGTGGATGTCACCCAAAAACTTAGTTTTCATTTTTAGTAGAGATTTTACTAAAATGAAAACTATGTTTTTCCTGTAGGACAATTATAAAGCCGACCAATGGAAAAAAATTTGTCACTGTATTGTCACCCTCCGATTTCATTGAATGTCATACTCTTTCCAGCTGCCATAGAGGCTAAACAATGCTTTAGGTATTGCACTGCCATTTTTTGCTATTTTCACATAGCCTTAGATGAATAGATGTAGGTAATCATCGGGTTAGAAAAATGCTGTAATGGTGAGAGTGTAGGCCTGAAAGACAGTAGATAGGCAGTTGAGAGAGAGCTGGCAGTTCTTGTGCTGTGTTATCCCATGATCTGACAGGGTAGACCTGATGTGGTAGGTGCCTAAGGTGACAAACCATAATGAACTTTGCTACTAATAGAAACAGTTGCGCAATCCCAATCCGCTTGGATATAATTAGCAACATCTTTGTGATGATGCTTGGCTAGCCTTCCTGTTTATCCTGTTTAGAATATTGTCTAGCGATATACCCTATTATCACAATCCTAGAATATTGCACTCTCACTCATCCGCTCTAACCCCAGAATTAGTTTTTGGAAATAACTGCAAAAAGTTAATAGAAATTGAGATTATTTTTCTAAATTTATCTAGCATATCGTAATATTTGCTTAATATAGGCCCACTAGCTGTGCTACCCAGCATTGCTCGGTTAATAAAATAGTGTTTGGTCAAAAAATTAATTTTTATTTAATATGTAACAACATTTTCCATTCTAACTTTCAAACAACATATCATGAGAAAGTGTTAGTTGAAATAATTTAATAAAAAATCAAACAACTGTAAAGGTTTTTAAACTTTGTCAAACAACTTTTAAACTCATATTTCTTTATATCATAAGAAAAATGTTACGTGCAGGTCAAATAAATTAAAAGAATAATTTGACTATAAAAGGGTTTAGATGTAAGTGTGAAATATTAGCAAGCAGAAGTTAAATTAAGTCGGTTTTGCTACAGTAATGATACAACTTATACAAATTGGGAAAACAGAATAAAAATCCTGAATATGTAGAATTAGTAATAGCAATTATTGCATAAAAGTGCGTGTGTATAACAAAGGTTACTGTGCCACCAGAAGCTATCCATCAAAACTTTGAATACAAAGACACTCTTACTCTACGGAGACTCTTCCCATGGAGACAATGCAATTGTCCTTGCGGGAAGAATTGGCCTTGACCCCAGATATAGTAATTGAACCTTACGAAAAATATTTCTTAACAGGGGTGTCTTAATGCGTGGCCGCATCGATAAAATAATCAGTGTGCACTATAGCTATATCTATAGCTGGACGCACACACCAACACTTAAAAATATGTACGTTGTATAGATTGTGACAGCTTTCCTGTTGTCTCTGTTCTGTCAACTGCTCTCTAAAGTTCAAAGGCAGCGCTATGTGTGGTACGGCTAACGACAAGGTACACTGGACTGCATAAATTGGCTGATTGCCATACATAGCATATTCACCTCTAAACTTACAGTAGTCTTTAATTATCTTTTGCGCATCTCTTTAGCCAATGCTTGACTCTAAGGTTTATCATGATGACACGCGTGAGATCAGTTTCTTAAGACCCACCATTTAATTTTTTTAACTGTTTCCATATGTTTACTACACCACATCTTATTATATCACAAATGGTAATCATTGGCATAACCTTAGCTGACACATAATGCGTTGATGTCAATGGAAACATTGCCATCCATGTGCGATCATATGTATTTGATTTCTTGGGGGCAGCTTTGCAGACGAGGGTAATTCTATTGAATTTATTGTACGCCTTGCTGCTTATGACTGCTTATATTCATAGCTGTTTCTTTTTCCCCACCACGTGGTTACAGTATAAACATGTTATTTCCTATATTGTTTTCATAAACACAAAAGGTCAATGAAAGAACTCTCCATGTTGACAGGTCTGTATCAGACAGTTATTTTATGTAAAAACACCAAACACCTAATAATTAGTCATATCAATGCCTTTTGCATTATTTCAGAAAAGTTCTAGCCGCTTACAAATACAGTTTTAATTAAAGGACATGAACTCTCATCTTTTAAAATGCTTAGACAACTTTGGGTTTGCTACGCTTATACTTATAAACAAACCAATAAACTCATGCCGTAATTGTCTTATTTTATGATGAAATAAATAAAAAATAAAAAGCGGTAATAATTACTTTATATAATTTGAAGGACAAATCAAGGTGACTTGGCTAACTAGTTAAGTAGACCAAATTAGAGTACTTGGCTACTTGATCAAAATTAAAACTGACCTGAAAGGACCACTTCACTAGTTTCTTTTTCAGAAATTAATAAACAAGTTAACAAATATCGAAAAATATTCTGTTGAATGAAAAAAATATTGGTGATATAGCGTGGTGGTGTTGAAATTGTTAGGTGCGTGTTATTTCATGGTTTCATTTTGTGATTTATGTACTTATCAATTTGCTATTTGTGTGAATGCCTTCAGACACCTTAGCTTTTTGGCGGGTATGACTTGTACAAGTTAGTCAACACTGATGCTTGTCAATCACCAAGGCTATCACCCTCAACATTTTCAGTTGAGCAGATTTTAAACAATACCTAAGATGCCGCAGGGGTTTCATTTTGGTTATTTCGTTTAGGTGTACTTTGAACTAGTTTTTAACAAATGGATTTTGTTGAAATGCCTCTGAATGTATTTATTAAAATTGTTAAAGCCCTATTTACCATATAAAATATGTTTGGAGCTACTCTTTCATTGGGTACACAACTCTGTCATCAGCCAATGGTCATCTAGCACAAATGGTCTCAACTTTTATAGAAAGTATCTTTGATAAGCATGCTAAAAATGTTTAGCTCTAAAATATTTATTATTAATATAAAATTGGCATTTCCTTGATCCATTTACACAGTTGAATGTTGTAAGCTTCACATTTGAGCTAGAAAACATGCGATGAATGTTGCCAAACTTCTGAAACTTGAAAAAAATTGTCAACAAAATCAAAAGATATCTTTCAACTTTAAAAAATGCCTAGTCGTTATATTATGCTATCAGTGATCTATAGTACCAATAGATCATTTAGGAATTATTATTTCATATTATCACTTTTAGAACTGTAAATATTTTGCTATTGCTATTTATCATAAATTTGTGAAAGTGCATGCATTGAATGAAACTGATAAAACTCTGTAGTACTCTAAAACTATTAGTTAGAAAAAAATTGAACTATTGGAATAATCATTGATGTACATATACTTCATAGCCTTTTGTGCAAAAAGTATTTCATAATCTGATGTATGTTGGTGTTCCATAGCCTTAGGTTATGTAGGTGTTCCCCAGCCATATGCATGTAAGTGTTCCATAGCCTTAGGTATGTAAGTGTTCCATAACCTTATGCATGTAGTTTAATGCCCAACGCATCCTGAAATCACCTATTACCATTATACCTTTTTTCTGAAGTTTAATTGTAATAGCCATAGTTGAAGCTTGGTATGTTTTGCCATAAAAGGTTATCGTCATTGCAAATATTATTCTTGATGAAGAGGAAGGAACTTATTAAAATTCCATTATTTACTTTCAGCAGACTGCAATGTTGAATATTTCACAAAATATTAGCCTGATGATGGCAAAGTGATTTTACTGCGTTTGGCAAAAATTTGCACCAATTGCAGTGAAAGTCTTTCTGTCATTATCAAACATCTGTCATTATGATTTCACTTCAAACTCAATATTATTTTAGGGCCAATTGCGAGTGCATTGGTAAATATGTACAGCTGTCGAACAGTCACTATGGTTGGTGCCCTTATCGGTGCTGTCGGATTTGTCATCAGTTCCTTTGCACCTGGAATCTGGTTTCTCTATCTCAGCCTCGGGATTGTGGCAGGTAAATTTTTGCAAATAAACAGGGAGCAGTGTACCAGATTAAAGATAAGATGCAATGAATGATATTAATAATTAAAGTCATTCATTCGCAGACATCGAATATAGATAACTATGTTGCTCAATATTTCACGCTGGCAGGCATTTTTGTAGCTATAAAGTACTTGTTCTAACATTAATTTTGGTGAGTGTTTTACATTTGCGTGAACGTCATCAGTACATATCACGGCGAAACACTTCCTTGTTGGGTTTGCCATATTGTAGGGTAGATATCTTCTGGAATCTATCTGCTTATTTTTAGCCAGTAAAATATAGAAAAAAATTAATCATTTGACAAGAATGACAATGAAAACTTTCATGTGACTATTTTATTTATCATAACAATGCTAGCAGTAGAAAGACAGACTTGACAGTTTTGACCAACCATTAAACAAAAACCTTCAAGTTGTTAGTGAGAACATATATGCCCTATTTTTTAAATGTGGTTTATTGGTTTAACTTATGGATGGGCAACTTTATAATATCTAAACAGTGGCTGATCTATCACACTTTGTTAAAATTATTTTGTACTTGTATAAAAATGGTAGCGGCTTGAGAGATAGCTAGTCTTTAAAAAAGTGTACTCAGATTGCTTGACTTGTATTAGTAAAATATTTCTAGTGGTCTACCTATCATTCGTATCATAGGAAGTTTGCTCAACACATACCGCCAAGTTTTGTTTATCCAGGTCTTGATGTATTTCCAACATACATAAACTAGAGTGTGTGTATGTATTGTTGAGATGCATGAATATCTAGACTTGATGCAGTTGACTTTTTGGTTAGGAATAGCATCATGTAGCCATTTTAAAATGAGAATAATGCTACAGTTTCCTTGCTGTTATCTAGGTATCTAAGGTAAGGCTATTATATGCAGGTTTGATGACATAATCTGAAAGACTGCATGCACACAGCAGAATGAGTCTTTACCTAACCTTGCCCTACACTGGCTTGAGTTAGATTTCCCTAACAAATTGCTTTTCTTCAACATTCATTTACTGAGCGATGTCATGTAAGACCTGTCAATATTTGACATACAGACATAAATTATAGTTTGCTACAAGAGGTGGCAGAGTAACTCTGAGTAAAATTCTAAAAAAATTGATGTCTAGTTAAAAAGATCAATGTCTAGTATATCTTTTTTATGTAACATCAAAACAATGTAGCAGTCGAAACAGGGAAAGACCAAATTTCAATGTAAATTTTAATTGTAATTTCTTCACTACTCTTTCTATGCTTTAATACAATTACTAGCAATAAGAATGGTGTTTATAGATAGATAAAGCAGTTGATGAATGTCTTTAACAATTTCACAAGGAAATATAATTTCTTCGTATTATCAAACACTGAACAATTATTGTTGAGGCGTTTATGCACGTTAACTTCTAATTTGTGGAGTTGCCTACACATGCACTAGCACTGATTAAGTTTACAATGGTAGCAAGGAGATTTATCCTGTAGCCGATTATTTTAAATTATGTTGAAACTACATGTTGTATTTACTGGAAGCTCTTTTATGCTATATTTGGTAGCAATATACCAGCGGTTCTGCTAGACACTTGTATTTGCATCTAGATATGCCAAGGGATTTTAATGCTTTAGAACTAATAGATTGAAATAGTATTTCCATAGTACAAACCAAATTCAACAGTTAGATTTGATACAAAGATGGCTTAATTGTAATCTGCAGTGGACAGTCACCGAGCTGAAATGCATCAACTTGGTTTACGCTGCTTTGGTTGTGAGGTAGACTAGTTTTTGTTGGAGCTGCTGTGGAATTATTTATGAATGTGTAAAATTTATAAGATGTTTCGCTGGTTTACCATATTGTGAGAACATTGGCACCTGTCTGTACTTAGTTCACATTGTAGGTTTTGGCTTTGGACTCATCTATCTCCCTGCCATAGTCATAGTGAGCTACTACTTTGAAAAACGTCGTGCCCTTGCGACAGGCCTTGCTTGTTGCGGCTCAGGTTTTGGTACCTTCATCTTTGCACCGTTATCCGAATTTCTCGTCGAACACTTTGGTTGGAAGGAAACATGTTTTTGGATAGCCGCTATTATTCTCCAGGGCTGTATTTTTGGGGCACTTTTTCGACCGTTGCCACTTGTTGATAACACGGAGGTTCTGCATGCAATTGAAATTACAGAAGTAGAGTTACAAGACA
The DNA here is from genome assembly GCF_963576615.1 of Watersipora subatra. Taxonomy (NCBI): domain Eukaryota; kingdom Metazoa; phylum Bryozoa; class Gymnolaemata; order Cheilostomatida; family Watersiporidae; genus Watersipora; species Watersipora subatra. The sequence continues at coordinate 13,045,629 of NC_088717.1, forward strand.
AAGCTTTGAGTGAATCCAACGTGAGCATTGTTCAAACTGGTAAAGCTCAATCCGCAGGAGTGACAAAGAGCAAGATTTCTTTAAATCAGATGACCTCTCTCAACTCTCTCGACAACCAGCTATTACCAGGTCATCAATTGAAACAGCATATACCCCTGCACAGAAAGGATGTGTTCTACAGCGGCAGCCTGCAAAATATACCACTCTACACGCACAACAAATCAGACTATGTGACGAGCAATATGTCCATAGCCCATTCCCTTCATCAGGCTCAATGTCCAGCACAAGCAGAGAAAAAGCCACAAGGTCGATGTGGCAACTTCACTGGCAGCTTTAAATCACTAATCAATTTTTCTCTGCTCAAAGACTGGGCATTCGTTCTATTTTTGTTATCAAACATTCTTACAAGCTTGAGCTTTAACGCTCCTTTCTTGTTCATCCCAGATAGAGCTAAAGAATATGATATCAGCAGTGGCAAGGCAGCCTTTCTTGTTTCCATAGTAGGTATCGCAAACACAGCTGGCAGAATTATGTTCGGGTTTATAGCAGACTTGCGCAGAGTAAAACGCTATCGACTCTACATCTACAACACAGGATTAGTCATTGCTGGCTTGGCTACCACCTTCAGCTCTGGAAGTAGTCATGCATCACAAATCATCTACTCCATTGTCTTTGGCCTTTTTATCAGTGAGTCCGCAACTAGGTCATGTTATAAGATTCCTATAATAGCTTGAAACAAAGAATCTTTGACCAAGCTAAATCCTATATCAGTGTCGGTCTACTGATGAAAAACTATTGCCCTGCTTAAAATACTTCATGAGACTATTTTCATGAAAGCCTAAGCATCTTTGTAATAATGTATCAAGGTTTAATGTTTGCGTAAGCACTATTTTACTGCCGCTTAAATTATGCTAATGATTGTAGATCTGGCTGCCGATCATTGCAACCATTATCATATTGCTATTGTATCATTAAAATTCTGCCAGTTCAATGTGACTTTAAGATTTCGTTTTAATCTTACCAAAGTTTTTTTAATATCTCTAAAGCAGTGCATGCTGACCTTCTCATTTTAGCTGTTCCGAAAATATGAAAATATTCTACTCTTTTTAATATTGGGTCCTTTTTATGAAGTTTTTTGAAAATGCGTAGTCAATGATTCAAATGACTCAGCATATTGAAGGCAGACCTACAAAGACATATCTAAGAATAGTTTGCCCATAAATCAATATCATGAAAAATGATAACAATCTGTTAAATTTTTGTAGTTGGAGATAAGATAGTTTTTGGTCTGTTTTGATCAGAAACTTTTTTGAATAATTAATGTATCAGTAACCACTGAGACCATCAATGTATGTCTGTTTGTTGTGGTGTAAAAGCCTCAGTAGCTGGATTACAATTGACATGCTAATCATACCTTGACTTTGCGTTGTCCCCTCATTCAACAGAGAAGACAACTCCATTTGAACTCATTTTCACAACTCGTTGTTTATTGATGTTTTTTTATTATTTTTTCTTCAAAGTCAACAGCTTATGCATTTTTCAAAATTGATTCACCAAGTTGTACATCACCATTTGTTATATAAAACACTTAATAACACACATTAAATTTTCACCTTATGCTCAGTCATGTTATGTAATAGCTCATGCTCGGGTGCGTCATCATGACCATACATAAATATGTACTTAACAGTAAATACAGAAACACTTTGCTTATTCTCCTCCTTAATGAGACTTTCTAAAACTGCTAAAGGTTGCCTTCCTTTAAATATCTTATCATATCAGTTCTACTGTAACACAAATATGCTAGAGGCTGTTCAGTGTGATCACTAGAAATCATCAAAAATATTGAAGCAATGCCGATTCATAGAAAAAGTTGTCATTTACAGCTACATGTATCTTAACACACTTTTATATGTTAGAGTTGATTATCCTTATTTTCCACATATTCATGAGTGTTAAGTTGTATCACTATAGCTAGTCTTATTGTTGACACTTTCTGACAGGTTGTTATGTATCATTGACGGCCATCATACTGGTTGACCTGTTAGGAGTTGACAAGCTAACTAGTAGCTTTGGAGTCACCCTGCTTGTGCAAGGAGTTGCTGTACTTATTGGACCCCCTATATGCGGTATGAATTGCTGAGGCATACTCTAGTATAAAATGTGTGAGCATTAGTAACGCTCATTGTTTTGAGTGACCAGTACATGAATGCTCTTAAAGAAACTGAGTAAAGAATGCTTTAGCTTTTAAATAATGGCATTAATAAATGTGTGGTTTATATTAAACTACATGAATGCCCGGCGTTGCATGGTTAATTAGCTCAGTTTCCATGCTCATTGAGATTGAGTAACTTAAAGTTGACTTGCAACAAAATTCACATTACAGTTATTTGATATCAAAAGATTCACAATGTCTTACTCTGTTGTGTTGTAGGTGAAAAATATGTGGAAATGTGATTACATGCTCTTAAAAGCTCAAAAAAGAACAGTTCATCGCAGCCACACTAGACCGCCGTAGTTTGGATTCTCTTTCCAAAACGGCTCAAATGTGACATAGCTGTGGTAGATGATTTCTGTTTACCCTTTCATGCAACCTTATTCGTCGAAATATTTTCACAAATATACTTCACGCATTCAATAAAACCATGTCTATTGTTCTTACGCGTCTGTTTTATCATCATTGTAATGCTGTCACTTCTAGCAGTGATATCTTATAACTTACCATAAAAATTCATTTAATTTTTTAACCTTACTTCGAAGGAGTACATATCATTGTCTGATAATCATGACAAGCCTATTGCTCACCTGTGATAATCAAAAAGTGCTGCAAAAATTATTTGCGAAGTATTGGGTCACATGATCAGATTACGACTTGCCGATTAGATCAAGCCGAAAGAAAACTGTAAAGTAGCAAGCATCTATATTTGATACGGGGTCTTCGGTAAAACCCAAAGTGTTTGTCATAAACTAGTGCTACGATAAGTTTATATTGAGCTTTTTATTGGCCTTTCAATTTACGTGAGAACATCACGTGACAAGACGATAACCAAATCTCATGACTACGTCATCGAAATAAAGAGATTCCAATCTACAGCGGCTTTTCGTTTTTTAGCTTTTAAGAGCTTGTAATCACATTTCCCCATATTTGGGACCTACAACACAACAGAGCAACATAGTGAATCTTTGATACCAAATAACTGTAATGTGAATTTTGTTGCAAGTCAACCTTTAAACTAGTGACTTATGCTAGTTTAAATATTTACTATAGCAACAGCCATGATGCTAACTTGTAATCATTACGTTTCGGGTCATAATCTCTTACACAATGATGATCGTCAAATGTGCTAGTAGTAACTGATAGTATTTATGCAAGAGCTTGAATCGTGCATATTTTAGCCGGTGTAATAAGTATGTGCACAATTGTTGATTAGTACGGTCAGTTGAACACGTAGTCTAATGAATAGTATACCTGTCTACTGCAAAATTGGAAGTTCTGAGTTTAATGCCAGTACAAAGTTGATTTTTTTTTCCTAAAACTGTAATGCTCTAACTTGACTCACGAGCGACAAACTAGCAAACTAAAACTGAGATTTATATAGATAGACTAACTGAATTCCCAGCATTTGACAGGTAATAAACCACTAAATATAAACAGTTGCAGGGAATGTAGTTGCCATTAGGTAGCTTGTCTAATTAACCAATGGCCAAATTAGCTAATTGGCTAATTTTAGTAACTTAAGCTAGTCGCATAAGGTTGTGACTTACTATAATAAGAGCTGTGAAGCCAGTTTGTAGTCGTTATGTGTAACGTTATGCGTCATGATTTTTCTCACAATCATGACATTTAAGCATGCTAGTATTTTAACCAATAGTATTTTTGGTAGCACGTTAAATGTCTGTATTTTAACCGATGTAAGGGATATGGCCACACTTATTCTATTGCATAGCAATGTAATCGTTTGACTTAAAAATTAGACTATCTGCCCATTTACTTGGTGAATCCGAGTTAAATCTGATGCAAAGCCGACTTTTCTTTTTTACAATTTAATTGCTATGACTGGAAGCACAAACTACAGACCTCCAACAATAAACAGACACTGAGATTTATATTTATAGAATAATAATATGTGATATAAGTCTCTTGTATGCCATCACATTGTCACAACTTTCGTATTACTAATAATTGTTTGTCATCAACTATTTTCTCGAAGGAGTCTCACTAATTCAGCTTTTGAACTGTGTCTGTTTTCTCTGCACACAGTCTTGTGTCAGCATGTGTTACGTAAAAGATTACAAGATATACAATCTTAGGTGGAGTACAGGCTAGATTCTTTTATTGGCTTTAATATTGTATCTTTTTGTTTTTAATCTCACAATTTAGATGAAACTAGTTTTCATCTTATTATTTATAATTTAGATACATGTATTTCATATCAGTTACTTAAAATGTTGATTAATGACCATACTATTGCAGGTTGGTTGTATGATGCAACTGGAAGTTATATGTGGCCATTTGCTGTGACTGGAGGCAGCATCGCTTTCAGCGGAGCTATGCTATATTTCATTCCTATCTTGAGCAAATTTCAGCATAAAATACGCACGAGTGAAGAATTGAACATGGGTGTACGTATCGGAGCAACAAGCTTGCAAGGAGTAAATGAGGAAGAGGTCGCGTTCAAGAGTTCGACAGCAATTGATAACAATGATGCGCACACTGCAAACTGATTATCAACATTTAAATTTACAAAGAAAACTTGAGGAGCCTGTAAGGCGGATGCCTTACTACAGAAGAATACCATGCTTCTTGATATATGAATGAAGTATTTGAGAGCGGTATTTTAAACTCGATGGCATCCATAGAATATCAATAAAGGTCATACTAGCAATAAGCTTCAGTTCCTGTGCTCTACTATGGACTTGTTCTTCCCTCATTTTAGGTCATTACTTTATTTTCTCGATTACATATATTTTATTAATAAATAATTTCAGTGAACTGCTGTCAAAGCTGTGACATGACACTTTTAAGGTAGGTGTTCGTATTATTTGTAGGTGTTCATTGTTAATGGTAAATTATGACAATGGCACCAGTTTTCGCAGACATTAGTTATTTTATACACACGACTACTGAACCACCACTGCAACTAGTACCAATGTACTTTAGTAATCATATGTTACAAAAACCTACTTTCACAGATATTACAGCCTTTAGATAGGCTAAGCACTTAGGCTGACTGTTGCTAAGTAACACATGTTAGAGATATTGTCATATCAGTAGTGATAAGCAAAATTGCTATATTTGATTGCTTAATTTTTAATTATATATTATATATATTTTATGATACCAGAGTACAAAAGTGCATAAATTCTCACCCAACAAAATATAATTGCCAGTTTGCATGTTTTCAAAGCTCGGCTGCCTGCAATGTTATCCAAGCATAATTTTATTTTGAGCAGCATGGCCGCTGGCAATATTGGGAATAGAGAAAATCGTGTGAGTACAAATGTTTCACTGATGTTGGAATGTTAAGGGGCATTGTAAACAGTTGGCTACTATTATTAACTCTGTACACAAGTGAAAGACCTACCCTTAACTAGTACATTTATCCCATTGATTAAACTAAGCATGTGTGTTTACAAATAGGGAAGTCTGAAGTCAAACTAGTCTTGTGATGTCATTGTGGTTATAATAACTGGTCTATCCTTCAACTCAAGTTCCTTGAAATCTACCGTGAAGGTAAACATTATCTACTCAGCTAACAAAATTGTAGTTTCTGAGTGTATACTGTACGAATCTCCAGACAAAGGAGAATTACAAGCTCATGAAGGACTAACTTCAGATGGTGTTAGAAAAGAAAGGATATTTACAAGTTCAGTAATTAGTGAGTTATGCATGCTAGAATGTTTCAGAATTTTATTCTTTAACCATTTTTTCAGATAATTGATTACTAGTACAATGACAGTAAAAATTTGATAGACATTGCTTGAAGTACTCAGGAATATATATTTTAACTAGTAGTTAAAACTTAATAGTATGCCTGGATTTAGAGTAAACGGCTTTAGAATTGTGGGCACTTTAGCGCTGACCAATTGTAAATGCTATGCAAAGTTTGTGTGGACAATTATCAAAAGTCTTTCCTGTTGCAATCTCCATTGCAGTTGTGTTAGCTTCTGCTTTTGTGAAATAATTTGATTGTTCTTTGTTATTCTCTGGTATACTTGTTGTTGTTTGTCGATCACAGCTAATTATAGCGAATATTAGGCAACAAATATCAAAAGCGAAAATTATTCTCTCTCCCTCCCTTGTAATCTTGTGATGAAAAACTGCTTTTCCAAATGCACATTCATGCCAAATTATGATGCATGTCACATTTGACCTATCCATTTTACGAAGTAGTCTTGTATGATGATGACGTTATTTTATCAGCATGAAAATGGTGATAAAATACATAATAAAAATTCATTGTTCAAAAAAATAAATGTATCATTTTAAAAACTAACATTAGAACAATTCAAAATTTTTCCATGAAAATGTAGGTTTTGGAGAATTAGTATCAATACTTAAAAATCCTAAACTGCACTAATACAATGCTGAAATGTCAATATAAAAATCCTTATTGAAAGGAGAGTTTGTACACGTATCTTCCAATTTGCCGGCTTAGTTAATTAATCTCATTGGTTCCCAGCTTGTTTGTAAACATGCGCGCATGTCAAGGTTTCTCACAATGCAGGAGTCAGTAGTGCAAGGTTTGCATTCAGAATAAAAAATGGTACAAATATAAATGAATTAGGACACATTTCTGTATTGTACATGCAAAGTAATGTTTATGACATTTACTGATATGGCATCATTCTTTAAACACAGCAGTAACATGTGTAAGGAATGGTATTTTCCCCAATAGTATGGCCATTAGGTAGCCCAACACATTAGAATGATACCAGTCTTCCCACTAGATACATTCCATCCTTCTTATACCTTCTCTGCCACATCAATCCGCACTTTAAGTAAAACTAAAAGTTCAGAAAGAAATTTAAATCTTGAAGGTTTCTTCAAAAATAGGAAGTGGTAAACATTGCTTTTATTTTTATACTCTGCATTTAAAATAATTCATTGAGATACGGATTTATTTGCTGAGTAACTGGGAGAGAGGTTTTCATACCTTTGCTGTTACATATTTTAATTGAACACTGTTTTTTCTTATCTCAACACCTAGGAAATTGTGATTCTCCATCTTTCAGATGGTTGAATAAATGCCTGTGCAAAAGTTTACAGTGAAAGATCAAGGAGAACAGAAACAGCTCTGCCAAAAAACGAATGGAATCTACTTATGAAATTTATGATGAACGTGAGGTACAGCTATCTATCAATTTTTCTTCACCCCATTATTTTTTGCTGTCATTAAACAATCATATTTTTAAATTTTCAAGATATTTCATCAGTCATTATCTTTTATGATCATTTAGAATTAACGATAGTAAGTAAACAAATATTAGACAGAGAATTGAACAAAAGAGATCATTAGACCGATAAACATTACAGAATCTTGATCAAAAAAGGATTAAATGTTACAAGCGTGGTAGACATCATCAGCATTTGCACATGTAAATTAATAATTATACACTGTGCAAGCTCACAGAGATGTTGTATTGAAACGAAGCCAATCTAAAGTGCAGTGAAACAGCGACAATTGTTCTCACCTTCTTCACCTATGCATGTTACCTATAAGTCAGCATAGAAACATATCATTAACAATTTTGTCAAGTTGGTAAATATATTTGAATGCACAGCACTTGTTGGATCAAATAGTGTTCCTGAAGCTTTCATTGAGCAGTATGGCGTGTCTCTTTTATTATAATTATAAATTCAACGTCTGCCCTCGTGACATATCATTCAAATGTGAGACACTAGCATCACTTACATATGATGTACATTAAACTGATTTCTGAAACTGAAGTGCTGTAAGTTTGGAAGATATGATTTGTTTCACTCAAAAGACAATTATCTGAATAACAATTAATAATTTTTTTCCTCAAAGTGAAAGTGTATGTTATATGCTAAATCCACATAATCTTATTTAAACCTTTGTAGGGGTGGACCCAAATAGTTTATCTACCAAATATTCGATTGCAAATAACCAGCAGTCACTGGCTCCGTATTGTCTTTACACATTCTCCCATCTAATCCAAAGGTGTGGGGCTAGGGCCTTGAGTAAACCTACATGAAAACAAATGTGTAAACTATAGTTTTGGAGAAACAAATGAATACTAATGTATCCAGATGTTGTGTAATATAAAAGTATTTAGTTTGCAAATGCGCAGAGTCTCATAAGGTTAGACATTTTTTGATGAAAAAGCACTGCCAATATATTTTTCTGCTTATTGTGTTGTAGACACAGTTTTGATTCGAGCAGCATTTGTGACTGTTCTCCTTGAGTTTAAGAGGACAACAAATTCACTTTTAGGACACGATACAGTAACTAGGTAATTGCTTAATCTGCTGCGAGTCGGTCAAGTTAAGGTTTAGTGTTAACTTTTACTCAACTGCACTTTATGAATTTAGGCATGACAAATCATTTTTAGCTTTTATTCACATGTCAAGTTTTATCTCAGTAATGTGGTGTACGATCATGGCATACTTCTTTGAGCAATTGAGTAGCAGCAAGCTTGCTATCTTTTGCGCACAAACATTGGCAATCTCTTTCAAAGCTAGATTGTCAAGGACAAAGGTGAGTGAATCAAGTAGTTGCACATATGTGCTGAATCCTATATTGGTACAAGCCAGCCAATCTTTACAGCCAACAATCACATATACAGTCATACATTCACTCATATATACGGTCATGTATACGGTCATATATACAGTCATATATACGGTCATATATACGGTTATATATACGGTCATGTATACAGTCATGTATACAGTCATATATGCGGTCATATAGATGGTCATATATTAGGTCACATATATGGTCGTACATACTGTCGTATATACGGTCCAAGGAAGGCATCATTGGTAGAATCCTATTTAAATACGAATCCTTATTAAAAGCATAAAGCTGTTCACCATTTACTTTGAAGTTCACCGACTCCCATACCACTATTGCTGTTCGATTTCGCTATTTAGCTTATCTAGGCTAAGCCCCATTCAGGTGCATGATTCTGTCGCATTGTTTGCAAGCACGATAGGTCCGCCTAGAAAGTCCATCAGCATTCCTGTGTTTGCTTCCAGTTCGATACTCTATGATTAAATTGAATCACTTAGGAATTCTAGCCATTTTGGTTTGGCTTTTCCTGCAAAGCCAAAGCAATGAAGTATGGTCAGTCCTAATTCCGGTGTTGTCTGAAAGTGGCTGAAAGTGTGCTACAGCTTTGACAACACCCAATAATTCACGCCTCTTTACTCAATTGTTTTGTTCAGGTATGGACAAACTCTGAATGTTATAGCTTATAACCCTTTCTTGACCATTCTTCACCTGAGACTCAACCACACCTATGTCATCGAAAGATGCGTCAGTGTTGAGAGTGTATGGGAAGCAATAGTCAGGGTATTCTAACATCAGTAAAACCAAGAGAGAATGCTTCAGGGATTGGAAAGCATCTTGACACTCCGTAGTCTACTTAAATTGAATATGCCTTGAGGGGAGCACATTCAAGGGTCGATCTTTACTGGAATGACTTGGTATGTACTGGCAATGGTAGACAACAAACTCAAGAAAACCTTGTAACTCTGACAAATCTGAGGAGACAGGCCAGTTGGCCACTGCACTAGTTTTATCAGGATCTGTCGCCACACCACCACAGCTTACAACATGACTTAAATACGCAACCTTTGAAATAGATGGCATTTGGATGGTTTCAGTTTCCGCCAGGCTTCTCGAAGTTGATTTGGTATTTCCTTCAGGGTTGGATAATGATTATAAAAGTGGTTCCCTATGACAATGATGTCATCTAAGTAAAGCAGTAATGATTTTCAGTGTAACACACGTAACGCTCGCTTCATCAATCGTTGAAAAGTGGCAAGTGCTCCATCAAGCCAAAAGGCAGGACCTTCCACCTCCACAAGTCATTGCGAGTGCAAAACGAAGCCTTATCCCTAGCATCTTCCTGTAGTGATACCTGCCAGTACTTGCTCATTAAATCTGATGTAGTTAAGTACTGGCTTCTTGCTAGAGTTTCAAAGCTCTCGTCAATCCTAGATAGTGGGTGTGCTTCATGCACAGTGACGGCATTCAAGCAGTGGTAGTCCATATAGAACCTCAAGTTGCCATCTTTCTTTTAGACTAAAACCACAGGTGAGCTCCAAGCTTCTTGCCTAATTTCTATCAAGTCCTGATGTTGCAGTTTCTAGATCTGCCTATCAGCTTTTGCTTCCTTCTCCATTCTTAAACAATATGGTGCCTGTTTAATTGGTTTTGTGTCACTTTTTACAGGTATCCAGTGCAAAACCAATCTTGTCAACCACAAATCATTATCTCTAAGAGAGAAAACATTACTGTAGGAAATCAACAACTTCCCGATGTCCTGTTGTCTGTGACGCTAAAAACATGGAACAGTGGCGCATGGTACAAAGACTCTAAGTGCTCCACCAGCAAACTAGCATGAACATCTTGATGAGGTAGCAGCCTGCAACACTTTCGTGGGCTCGAGCAACTTTGCTGTCTTCCACTAGTTGCGCTCACCTTATCTAAACATACTGTACCTAAAGCCAAGTTTCAGTATGTAATTTACTAGTCGAAAGCTATAAACCAAACTAAATTTTTATCACTCAACTGCTTTTACTTTTGTTTTTACTATAACTTATAACCAATAACCTTAAACATAGATACGGATCAAGCAAGCATCGTTTTTTTCTTTCACCTGCGGCATAGTGATTTTGATGAGCAGCATAATGGCATTTTTGTTTTTTCATCCTAATCAGTACACCGACAGTCAAGTTTTAGTTTGCAACAAAAAAGCTTTTGTTAATTTCGTTCGACAAAGAAAATCATGCTTTATATCGAAAGACAAAAAATTATAATAACAAGGGCGTTGTAACTCGAGGGCTTATTGTAAGAATTGATATTTTAGCGTATGCAACCGCGAAATGAATACACAGTATGTTGTCAAAACGATGAGTGTGATAAGAACGGCTTAGCTTTATGGGTTGTGTGCGCCTGTTAGTAGACTTGCGATTTAAATATCGCGGGGTCAAATCCCGTAAAAAAGTGATTTTTTGTTGCTTAAACTTCCTCACTCTAACCTGACAGATGACCAATGATCAAGTCTCATGACTAATGACCGACCACAGGTGATCGATAAACGATCTGACAGACGACTGACAGACGACCGACAGACAATCAACCAATGACCAACAGACATGAGACAGACGACCAACAAACAGCTGACAGACAACCGACAGACGACTGGAACAAGACCAACAGACAACCGACATACAAACAACAGACAACCACAGACAACAGAATGATGACTGACAGACAACCGATAGACGGATGACAGACAACCAACAGACGACCGACAGACAACAGATGACCAACAGACAGCAGACAGAAGGCAGACAGACAACAGACAACAAACAGGTGACAGATATCTGAGACTTTGACATAGACAAACATTAAGATTTAGATATTTTGATGCTAAAAGTACACGTTCAGCATGTGCAATCACAGAAGGTATACATCATTTGGTAAGAACACTGGGTGTGAGAAGAATGACTTAGCTTTGTAGTTACGTTCCTGTTTGGAGACTTGTGATTAGAATGTGGCGAATTCAATTCCTGTACGACAGTGAATTTTTGTTGCTAAAAGTTTATCTTTATAGCCGGACAGACAAGGAACACACCAAATAATAGGGAGATTTATATATGGACTAGCTAAATGCCCAGCGTTATCCGGGTAATAAAAAGGTCTTTGAACAAAAAATTTAGTTTTATTTAACCTGTACAACATTTACCATTTTACCTTTTAAACTTCACATCATGAAAAAATGTTTGTTGGTGCATCTAAAAAGAATTAGGAGAAAAAATAAAACAGATGTAAAGGTTTTCAAGCCTTTTCAAATAACTGTAACTTTCAAGTTTCGTATCATGAAAAAAGTGTTCTTTTGAAATAAATTAGGAGGAAAAATAAAACTGCAAAGGTGTTTAAATGCAACTGTGAAACCATTAGCAAGTAAAAGCTAAATATAGTCTGTTTTGCTACAATTACAATTAAAAACTGTTTGGTATACAGTTATATGACTTTAGTTTGTTTCAGGATCAGCATCATAGGGCAAAAATATCGTATAAACATATATAGTGGTATAGAAACCCATGGTAATTTTCTAATACAATCACCTCCTGGTGAAAATCATATGAATCATCATCATCACAAATAGTAAAAAACAATATTTTAATCTTAGCAACTATATTATATTACTAAGGTTGACATATTGTGATTATTGCAAAGAAACTATTACATGTACATTTAAATAGTCAACTCATAATGGCAATTTTAGTTACAATTTATTTCCCTCGCCTACTCTGAGCTCCACTGATAAGCTTAAATAGCCAAAACAGTTCGATCTGTAGAATGAATATATATATAAATATATATATATAAACATATATATATATGTATATATATATATATATATAGATTTGTATATACATGTATATACATATAAATTTGTATACTTGTATATATATACAGTGTTTTTTTATCTACATATAAATCTAAATAAATAAATCTTAAAGTTTGCGTGTCGTTTGTGATTCTGTGAATTATAGAGTGTCAAGCTATAGCTATTAAAATCTTGGAATAAAAACTTGATTCACACTGGATTTGAAATAATGATAACTGCAACCACCAGTTTCTAACTACACATGTAATCCCTGAGCTACACAGTCCTTACATTTCTATCGCCCTTATCATATACTGTATACCCTTTTCTCAATTGCACACGCTAAATGACGTATTAATTGATACATTAAGCCTACGCGTTACGATGCCCCTGTTATAAAATAATTTTTTGCCTAACTCTATGAAACACAATGCTTTTTTGTTTTCGCCCGACAAATCTTCTTTCTTTTATATGTTATCCACAACAATTTTTCTCAAAATTAAAATTTGTGGGCTGTATCTCAGTTCAGCATCATCCGTGATGGTAAAAGCGGATTCACAAAGTTTATAAAACTGCAAAGTGATAAATTTCTTGCCTCTGAGATAGACGTGTAACATAAACGCTGAATCTTACTGTATTTATATGAAATTAGCTTGCTAAACACATACTTGAAGGAAGTTTTAGCATGTATTTTAGAAAACTTCATACTTGTAACTAAAATAATTAATTTTTCATTTCAATCGTAGCAAAACAGGATATTTTAGCCATTACTTGCTCATAATTTTACATTTAAAATTAAACATTTTTACAATTATATCTTTGTTGTGAAACAACTAAGTTGATTCACAGACTTTTAAAAAGTCAATGGGCTGACACAAGAGCGATCAAATATCAAAAATGTTGATCTACCCTAGGACACTTATATTTCGCTAGTATTTAGTTTCGTGAGTAGCACACAGAGTAAAATTTCGCTGCAACTTAATTTCGTGGCTCTGATGAGTGCGAAAATATATTGGTGTGAAAATAAATGCAGTGGAAAAAACATTACATTCCTCAGGTCCAGTTCACTAATAAGAAAAAAATTCAATTTGGGAATAGTTCGTATTTGTAAACCACAGGTTGAAATGTGTGGGTGAGATCGACAATTCAATTTGATCGCTTGCTGCCATTTGTTTCTTAGACTATCAATGACGTCTAGGTCCCTCCTGCCGTGACTTTCACACTCTAATCCCAAGAAGAAGAAAATAGATAGGTAACAACCAACTTCACAACCAAAACTGTATAACCCTTACATTGCCATAAACGCATTTATGCGTTTTCTAGGGGTCACTGACATAAACGCATTTTCTGACTTTCTCAGCAATTGTCTGGTAATCTGATTTTATTATTTGTTGACCACATAACCCACGGTCTTTAAGTGTTTTATAAAATTGACTGTGTTGTCTGAAGATTTCTCTATAAAATCAGCCTAAAACAACGAAGCAATTTTAAACTTTTGTTTGAGAATTTCTAATCTAAAAACGAACATTTTTCTGTGAGTTCATTAACTACCCCGCGCGAGTCATAAAACAGGTAATTAGTTGTTGATGGCATAATAGCCAGTTTAGATTTTCGTGATTATACAGATAATTAAAGTAGAACTTAAAAAATACTGTATACATATCATAAAGCAATATCGGCAATTTCGGTAAAATGGCTGGCACTAGGCCGGTAACGAATTTGTACATGATTGGCAGTGAAAGAGATAATGTGGTTGGACCTGATGAGGGTTGATATTGTTTTTGGATGGTAATAAAATTCATCACTGCAATAATTATTCTTCAATTTTACGACTTCACCTACCAGACTTTCATTCTCACCAGTTACAAATTCGGTGACTAACCTGATATTGCTTTGCCATGCTGCTCAGTTGGTGTATTAGCTATAATGAGTTTACCAAAAATTTCCCATTTATCCTAACCACAGACGAAAGTTGCCTGCATTTCTAATATTACGATTTTATTGTGGATATCAATGAACAAAGCTATTTAACTTCGCGTTTTCGCTCCTTCGTTATGATAGTTTAGTTTCGCTCATTAAATTTTCGCGAAAGGATTACACCGCGAAAACGCGAAAGTTAGATGCCGCGAATACATAAGTGTCCTAGGGTATGCGCGAAGGCTAATTTAGTCACCTTTTACAGAAAGCCCAACCACACTAAAGTAAGGGAGAAAATTACACATATATAAATATATATATAAATAAATACATATATAGCATATATAAATAAGTATATATAGCATGTATAAATATGTATATATATAATATATAGTATATATATAATATATATAGCATGTCTATAATACGGAATATGTGTGATATAAGACATGTATAATATAACATGAATATATGCGCATATAGCTATATATACCATATATGTATACTACATACTCTATATACTATATATGTAGAGTATATATATGTACTCCTTAACTCTTCTGTGAATGCACGCAATTGAGGATTGTGGAGATGAACTAAATTTCATCAACTTTTTTGTACAAACCCCATAAAACAATCTGTAGTGAAGTGCTAATTATGGTCATTTTTACACTTTTATTTTATCTATTGTTTAAGAACACAGCTTGTTTTGACCTTGCTCCTCGATGGTTTGTCAAATTTTTTTGTGAAGTGGTTGTGTATGCGTTTTTACATATAAAATATATTAAAAGGTACAAGTATAATGTTTAGTAGGCCAGTCCATGAAGCCAATCAGATGCTTGCATTTGATATTTTTGACCAAATGAGAGGTGTGACACTATACATTTAAAAGTAATACACTTCAATGGTAAGCTCACGTAATCTTTGGATTCTCTGCAAAAATTACAGGATTTTTCTGTGTGTGTTATCAGAAATTCAGCAAAGACAAAATACTACCATTGCTCAAAAACTGTGAATTGTATGTCTAGTTTAACATTGTTTTAGTTAGATATAAAGAATAATTAGTAACAATTGTTCTTACTTTGGTTTGACCGTGCCATGACCTTGACCGTGCATACTCAAATTATAATGCCTTAAACATGATTTAGCCAGTTTCTACTACTCTAAAATTAAAACATTGTATATTATCACAATTAGCAATTTAATTGAATAAGTCTTAACTACATCAGTTCTTTAAAAGTGTGCTATATCGTCTATATATATATATAAATCCTAATTACCGACTATCTGTCCAGTGATAGCAATTAAAAACTAGAAACGGAAATTCTTCTTCGCAGAAGATTTGATCATGGAACCTCTAGGTCTGAAGAGCAGTGATATAAATCACTACACTACAATTGCTCAACTGACTGTAGCAATGAATAATTGTAATGACATTTGTTAAATCTTTTATAAGCTCACACTTAAAGCTCCTAAAACACCACTATTGCTTCAGTAAAAATTTAGACTACTAGCTGTTAAGGTAAGTTACTCGGGTTCACTGCATTATTATTTTGTTACACATGCATTGCCGGGAAATTAACTAGTAGTCTTATAACCATAAAATCATTAGCTCTTATGCACTGAACTTGTGTGAGTCACATTAAATATTTATTCCGACCATATAAACATTATGACATATGTTTATACCAAACTAGAATCAGTGGATAATTGTGGCTTGTGAAAGACTTTAGCAATATAAGGAGCAGTTACATATGGGCTAGTGGCTACCTATTAACTTTCTAGATATATTGTCACAGACCTCTGAAGCGACTTTTAATAAAAGCTTTCTATGTGAGCTGCTACAAAAACTCTGACATGAATTTTCTTTAGGAGTTTTCGAAAACATTTGAAGCCAAAAACACAGCCAAAGAATTAGTGGAGAGCGACTTTAAAGAGATTTAGGAAAAGAAAACAAAAAAATGCTTTTATTTAAAACTGCCACCAAAACAAACTCCTTAGAAGATTATTTTAAGTAACACCAAAATTTCTTGAACAGTTACATACAAGGGTACCATTTTGAAGGACTATTAAAGGGGCCTCCCAAAGAGTCTTTTAGAAGAGCTTAGCAAGGCATCGCTTAGAATTGATATATTCCTCTAATTTTATACTGACAGTTAATAAAGTTAAACAATAATGTAATTTTAATTACCTATTTTGTTTTAAAATCAAAACTCTGTTTTGAGCTCAGTTATACACAAGTTCAAACAACCTCCTGATCATTATATTCATTGTTGAAAGACTTTGGCTAATTTTTGTCTTTCAGAAACTTTATGAAGTTCAATCTCACTTACTTTCTCCAAAAACATTGACAAGACATTAGTATTGGTCCTCCATAAACTTTGAATCCTAGTACGTGAATCTTCTTGGTAAGCCTATTTGGGAAGGTAGTAATCTGGTAATGTGTAAATGTCTGATATGTGTGAGCGTTGTGTGACTGTCTAGTCTACTTCTTGCTTTCATCATCTTCATCTTCCGCCCAAAGAACCTTCCCTTGCAGCTTGTTATGTTTATGATAGAAACAATTGTACATTGAATATGGTCATCTATTAGATGATCTAATTGATCTAACTTACATTATATTAGTGATGATTATTTAGGCTCTAGCTTACAGCGCTTAAAATAATTAACAGAAGAAGATTTGAATGTCTCAACACAAAGAACAATTCACTTAGATAAGCGGCGCACAATAACATCAATGAAATAAAATCCCACTCTGGGTAAGTTCTCAAAAACTTAGTAGCTGACGCAAGTTAATGATTTTAATAAAATTATTATTATTCAACTAAATATAATCTGTCAGTTTGATATGTAATAGGCGTATGATGCTAATTCTAACTCCTTTGTTTGTTATTTTTCTTTTCAGCAGTTGACTCTCTGGAGTCTTTTCTGAAAAGGAGATACTGTAAATAAAGAGCAAGTCAGTAATTTAAAGCCCAAAAGTTCCCTTAGCTTCTGTTTTTACATGTACATCGGGGTTAAAGTAAAAGTAAGCCTGTCATCTCTTGTGTCTGATCAGGTGCTCAGTCATTTCAATGCTGCACTTGATCAAATCTGTAGGCTTAGTAATGGAAATATTTGTAGTGGAATATCTAAAGTTAGGTGACTCAAACATCTTGTTATCCCTAAAAGCACTTGACAACTAACCAAATAACCAAAATTGTAAACAATAATGAATAATCATTACCTAATATTAGCGAGTAAGAAAGCTGGAGGGTTGTTACATTGCATAACAAATAATGAAAAAAGCACTCAATACACTATGTGTAAAGTGCTTAATAGTATATTATTAATACTATATATATTATTTATTATCTATAATTATACCTTTTTGTACAATTAGCCCTACACATAGTGTATTGAGTGTTTTTTCTTTATTCTTTTTTATATATAAACAATAATATATAATTATGTATATATACTATATATATAATAAATATTTATTATATATATAATGTATTTGCGATATATGTATTACTAAATGTCCGGCATTGCACCAGTATAAAAAATTTATTGCAACAAAACTTAACTTTTAATCAACATATATCACATTTATCATTTTAACATTTAAATAAAGGTGCTGATTTTTGTAGACCTACTGTGTTTATGTCTGTGTAATTTTTACTCTACAGGCTGCTGTGTCTACAGCAGCTGTGTCTACAGAACCATCCCATGAGCTGAATGCTTAGCTTTTGGCATCTTTGCTAGTGTGAAACTAATTGCATACTAGCCATTTAATTGGGCAGGGCATACTAAAAATACCAACCAGTGGCTTGAGCAGGGATTCATCATGCCATGCTGACTCATTATATTCATAACGAATAAAGCAAGAAGGAAAAATCCACCAAATTTCTCATTAGAAAAGGGGAATACCAAATACCTTAGTAAGAAGAAATTCTGAATTCCCAGTATGCATCCAGAGTGAAAATTGACTCTGAATTATAAAAATTGAACTAAGAAAAAAATTGACAATTTATTGACCTTATAACTTGGCTATTAATGTAGCTACGGTGCTCATACATAGTATTTTTGTGAGTTAAAGTGATCCAAACATGTAAAAAAATTGAGCTAATTGATAAAAGTTTTCCCTACTTATAACATATTGATAGAAATTTGCTCGAAAATTCATCATACATAGTATTTACATTAGAATGAGAACAGACAAGCTTGTACCTACTAATCTGTGTTAAGGCATTCTGCTAAAAATTTGTTTTCTTTAAAATGCTTGAGGTTTATCAGATATCAAAAATAAATAGTAACTTGAATAAAAAACAAAGCATATATCAACAATAAACATGCACATTTAATTGTTGTGAGCACAGAAATATTATAAGTTGTTTCAAAATTTCGTTGCATAATAATTTGCATAAAGTGGCTGCTGAATAATGTTAAATTTGAAAAAAAACTGTATTGGATATCGGTCTGAACTGTGGCATTTTACCATGTAACTAGATAATGTGAATATTTCAAAAACATGTGTCAAGACATGTATAATTGCAGACCCATTTAGTGGTTTAAAAGCACAAGCATCTTCAGTCATTTTTTTATTTATTCTGTCATCTCTTTGAAAAGTGTGATCTTTTGAAAAAAAATGTTCTCAATTTTAAATAGAATTAAAACAGAAATATTGTATGATACATTTTAAATTCTAACGTTTAAATTTAGGAATTCAGCGGTCATTGCTGATGCTTTAGAAATTACATAGTAAGGTGGATGCTAACCAAGTATTTTTATCACAGGATCTTCATATAATTTGAAACATTGTTAGCATGGCTCCTTTGATTTTGTAGAAACATAAAAAGCCTGGTTACCTGCAATTATAACTAGTTTGTTTTTTTGTGGGTAAGGAACTAAATTTGGGAACTAGATTGGTATTTAAATTAAGCCTAATGCACACTGTGCTTGCAAACTTTATTCTTGTTGCGTGTAGAGTTTGAACAGCTTGTTTCTTTTTTGCTAAAGTATTTGCTGATACAGAAATGGTTTATTGGATTAGTTTCTCCTACAAATGTTTCTGAAATACAAACCTACAGATATCGTTTGCCTATACGTTCTAAATTTTAAAAGATTGGGTACAGCTTAGCATTTTTGAAATGCAAACATATCCATCTTTTAATATATACTGTGAATGTAATATACTCATATAGATATACAATACCCACATTTTTCTCATGATATGAAGTTTGAGAGTTGGAATGGTTACTGTTGTTATATGTAAAATAAAAATAAGTTTTCTGTGCAAAGACTTTTATTACCTGTGCAACGCCGGTAATATAAAATTTTTATTATCTTTAGATTGCTTATTAAATTTTGCTTGAAAGTGATATAATATCTAGTGAGGTTATCAGCAATAAAAATACAATAGTTACAAAACTTACCATAGTAGTGTCAGTAATAAGGAAAGACCACTTTTAATGGACCTAGATACAAAAGGTCGGTAATCTCCTGCACTTATGCAACACACTTGAGACCAGTCTGAGAAACAGAACGCCAGCTATCATGGCTTTTGCAGTACACATTCATGTCTCTATTTTTGTGTATGGCAATTTCTACACTTAGACCACTGCTGGCGCCACATAAACATTATGTAATAAAAAAATGTAATAAATTGATTTTATTCATCCATATGTCGCTCTAACGTGTATCTACTGAAAGCTTTCAATTTACGAGTCAGATAGATTGAGAGTGTAAAATTACAAAATGAACAACTTTTTAACAAAATCATAAGTACGCCAAGCTAAAAATTTAAAGCTTTGTTTCTGAGAGTTAAAGACGAGCATTGATCAATTTATTTTCCTCACTTTCTACCAGAGAGAAGTGAAAATAAATTCTAATCATAAGTCTAATTTACTAACTAAAACTACCAAAGAAAATTTAAAGCAAATATAGCTAATTGAAGCGATAAAAAAGTTATGAAACAATGTTTGGTGATAGGAAAAAGTTATAATTTTATTAATTAGTAAATGTATTCGTGAGTAGTAAAAATATTACCTTTAGTTTAGTATATAACTATATAGGAGACTCAAAGTTAAAGATAGATTTACCGCCATTCTCCTATTCCTGCTGCAGCATAACGCTGCTGATGCATGTCAGCTTTAACCATCAGCTGTCTGTACTAATCTTTAACCACCCGATGCTCAGAAAAATTTGAGTCACCTTTGCTGGAGCTGGAAGTATTCTTAGAATTTTGTTGCTCATCAATAAAACGTGTCGATGCACAGTGTGCGATTTACATGTAGTGATTCAATAAATTTCCTAACGAGAATCTTCGAAACTACAAACGTGTTTTACTAGCCATAACATTTATTATGCCTTATATAAAAATTTTGTGCTGATGGTGGTCCAAAGAAGAGGTTGTATGTTTATTGCTTGCGGATTCTTTTTATATATGCTCACTATATATGTCGCAAATAATGCACCTGCTTGAATCTGAGCGTTTTAAAAAATGATCTCATTCAAACGCTTATATCTCTTGACAGGGCTAGTTCACAAAAACAAAAAATAAATCAAGTTTTAGCTGATGTTTTAGCCTTACACTGGTCATAAATTCATTTGAATGACTTTAATGGAGCAAACACATTTTCAAGTCGGAACTTCCAAGCGCTTCTGCGGCAGTTGACTACACATGATGACAATGATCTTCTACATACTTGTTAACTTATGAAAAAGGATTATTTACATATTTGTTACAGACAAATCAAGTACTGTCTATCTACAAACTTTGATTTCTGCATAAAAATTTCGAAAAAAAATTAAAAATTAAGACATGATCAGGAATTTTTCACAAAGAATATGATTAATGAAACAATTATTTTAAGGGACCATTTAATTTATTTTTTTCCCAATGGCCAAAGCAGAGTTACTAATCATGGCAGCGCAGAAGCATGTACTTCCAGCTAGGCAGCTGCAAACTTGGAGTCATTACACTAGGAACAATCCATGAAACTGATTTTGCAAGGACACCATGACTATCAAATGCACCATCAGTGGGCAATTATGATCTTAAGGCAAAAGTTCAAGCTTTTAGGTTTCTCGTACATAACTCACGCTTTAGTAAATATTAGCTGTGCTTTCCCGGGTTGCCCGGGTATTAAAAGTCAGCTTATAAACAATGAGAAGTATTGAGAGTTGCCTGCCACTTGCTATTAGCCTAGCACAATGCCAATGGAAAATTTAACTAAGCTTACTAATAAGAGCTATTCATCTCCTTAACTTTGCGCAACCACCCTCCGTAGTACGCAAAGCTGTTGGGTATTTGCGGCCATATAGCGAAATATATTAGCTAACGAACCAATTGATCTCTGTCGCCTAATTGGTACGGCGTCAGACTGAAGAACGGGATGGTCCGAAATCAAATCTTCTCCAGTACTGATTCTTTATTCCAAGATTTTAATAGTTATAGCAGGAGGGACACACATACCAACACTGAGAAATATATATATATTACTATCCGCTTGGTTTTACCACGCCTTTGCGACAGGCCTTGCTTGCTGTGGCTCAGGCTTTGGTATCTTCATCTTTGCACCATTATCCGAATTTCTTGTCGAACACTTTGGTTGGAAGGAAACATGTTTTTGGATGGCCGCTATTATTCTCTAGTGCTGTAATTTGGAGCACTTTTTTGACCGTTGCCACTTGTTGATAACACGGAGGTTCTGCCAGCAATTGAAATTACGGGAGTGGAGTTACAACACAAATCTTTGAGTGAATCCCACGTAGGCATTGTTCAAACTGACAAAGCTCAATCCGTAGGAGTGACAAAGAGCAAGATTTCATTAAATCAGATTGAAATTAATTATTAAATGAAATTACGTCTCTCAGCTCTAACAACAACCAGCCATTACCGGGTCATCAATTGAAACAGCATATACCCCTGCACAGAAAAGATGTGTTCTACAGCGGCAGCCTGCAAAATATACCGCTCTACACCCGTAACAAATCAGACTATGTGACAAGCAATATGTCCATAGCCCATTCCCTTCATCAGGCTCAATATCCAGCACAAGCAGAGAAAAAGCCACAAGGTCGATGTAGCAACTTCACTGACAGTTTTAAATCACTAATCGATTTTTCTCTGCTCATAAGACTGGGCATTCGTTCTATTTTTGTTATCAAACATTTTTACAAGTTTGGGCTTCAATGCTCCTTTCTTGTTCATCCCAGACAGAGCTAAAGAGTATGATATCAGCAGTGGCAAGGCAGCTTTTCTTGTTTCAATAGTAGGCATCGCAAACACAGTTGGCAGAATCATGTTCGGGTTTATAGCAGACTTGCGCAGAGTAAAACGCTATCGCCTCTACATCTACAACACAGAATTAGTTATTGCTGGCTTGGCTACCCCCTTAAGCTTTGGAAGTATTCATGCGTCACAAATCATCTACTCCATTGTCTTTGGCGTTTTTATCGGTGAGTCTGCAACTAGGTTATGTTATGAGATTCCTATCATAGCTTGAATCAAAAAATCTTTGAACAAGCTAAGTCCTATATCCGTGTCAGTCTACTGATGAAAAAACTATTGCACTGCTTAAAATACTTTATGAGACTATTTTCATGGAAGCCGAAGCATTTTTGTATTAATGTATCAAGGTTTGATGTTTGCGTAAGCACTATTTTTACTGCCGCTTAAATTATGCTAATGATTGTAGATCTGGCTGCCGATTATTACAACCATCATCATATTGCTATTGTATCATTAAAATTCTGCCAGTTCAATGTGACTTTAAGATTTCGTTTTAATCTTACCAAAGTTGTTTTAATATCTCAAAAGCAGTGCATGCTGAGCTTCTCATTTTAGCTGTTCCGAAAATATGAAAATATTCTACTCTTTTTAATTTTTTAACATTGTGTCCTTTTATGAAGTTTTTTGAAAATACGTAGTCAGTGATTCAAATGACTCAGCATATTGAAGGCAGACCTATAAAGGCATATTAGATAATAGTTTGTCCATAAGCCAATATCATGAAAAATGATTACAATCTGTGAAATTTTTGTATTTGGAGTTAAGATAGTTTTTGGTCTGTTTTGTTCAGAAACTTTTTTGAATAATTAATGTATCAGTAACCACTGAGACCATCAATGTATATCTGTTTGCTGTGGTGTAAAAGCTTCAGTAGCTGGATTACAATTGACATGCTAATCATCATACCTTGACTTTGCGTTGTGCCCTCATTCAACAGAGAAGACAACTCCATTTAAACTCATATTGACAATTCGTTGTTTATTGATGTTTTTTTATTATTTTTTCTTTAAAGTCAAAAGCTTATGCATATTTCAAAATTGAATCACTAAGTTGTACATCACCAATTGCTATATAAAACACATAATATCACACATTAAATTTTCATCTTATGCTCAGTCATGTTATGTAATAGCTCATGCTCGAGTGCGTCATCATGACCATACATAAATATGTACTTAATAGTAAATACAAAAACACTTTGCTTAGTCTCTTCGTTAATGAGACTTTCTAAAACTGCTAAAGGTTTTCTTCCTTTAGATTGCTTATCACATCAGTTCTACTGTAACACAAATATGCTCGAGGCTGTTCAGTGTGATCACTAGAAATCATCGAAAATATTGAAGCAATGCCGATTCATAGAAAAAGTTGTCATTCACAGCTATCTTAACACACTTTCATATGTTAGAGTTGATTATCCTTATTTTCCACATATTCATGAGTGTTAAGTTGTATCACTATAGCTAGTCTTATTGTTGACACATCCTGACAGGTTGTTATGTATCATTGACGGCCATCATATTGGTTGACCTGTTAGAAGTTGACAAGCTAACTAGTAGCTTTGGAGTTACCCTGCTTGTGTAAGAAGTTGCTGTACTTATTGGACCCCCTATATGTGGTATGAATTGCTGAGGCATACTCTGGTATATAATCTGTGAGCATTAGTAACACCCATCGTTTTCAGTGATCAGTACATGAATGCTCTTAAAGAAACTGAGTAAAGAATGTTTTAGCTTTTAAATAATGTCAATAACAAACTTGTGTTTTATAATAAACTAGATAAATGCCTGGCATTGCATGATTAATTAGCTCAATTTCCTTGCTTATTGAATTTGAGTAATTTAAACTAGTAACTTACGCTAGTCTAAATATTTACTACAATTACAGCAATGAAGCCAGCTTGCAATCATTACTTTTCGTGTCATAATCTCTCACACAACCATGATCTTCAAACCTGCTAGTAGTAACTGATAGTGTTTACGCAATAGCTTAATATTTGCATAATTTAATCAGTGTAATAAGTATGTGCACAATTGTTGATTAAAATAGCTGGTTGGACACGTAATTTAATGGATAGTATGCCTGTCTGCTGCAGAATTAGAGGTTATGAGTTCAATTCCAGTAGAAGGCAGATCTTTCGTTCCTGAAACTTCAACGCTCTAACTGGACTCACGAGAAACAGACCAACAAACAAACATTGAGGTTTGCATAAATAGACTAGCTGAATGCTCAGTATTTGATGAGTAATAATCCACTTATAAACAGTGGCAGGTAACGTAGTTGTCATTGGGTAAGCTGTCTAATTAGCCAATGGCCAAATTAGCCAATTTGGCTAATTTGAGTAACTTAACATAGTCACACAAGGTTGTGACTTACTTTAATATGAGCTGTGAAACCAGCTTGTAGTCATTACGTGCGACGTTATGCGTCATGATCTTTTTCCAATCTTGACTTTCAGGCAAGCTAGTATAGTAACCAATCGTATTTCTGATAGCACTTTAAATGTCAGTGTTTTAACTGATGTAAAGAATATGGCCATACCTATTATACTGCATAGCAATGTAGCCGCTTGGCTTACAGAATAGAGTATCTACCCTGTCACCCGATGGATCGGAGTTAAATCCAATGCAAAGCCGACTTTCCGTTCTTACAATTTAATCGCTATGACTGGAAGCACGCACTACAGACCACCAAACAACAAACAGACACTGAGATTTATAGAATAATATTAGGTGATATAAGTCTGCTATATGCCATCACATTGTCACAACCTTCGTATCACTAATTTTTGTTTTTCATCAACTTTCTTTTCGAATGAGTCTCACTAATTCAGTTGTTGAACTGTGTCTGTTTTCACTGCACGCCATCATGTGTCAGCATGTGTTACATAAAATATTACAAGATATAGAATCTTAGGTGGGGAACAGGCTAGATCATTTTATTGGATTTAATATTGTATCTTTTTCTTTCTAATCTCACAATTTAGATAAAATTAGTTTTTATTTTATTATAGCTAGTTTAGATACATGTATTTCATATCAGTTACTCAAAATGTTGATTAATGACATTACTATTGCAGGTTGGTTGTATGATGCAACTGAAAGTTATATGTGGCCATTTGCTGTGACTGGAAGCAGCATCGCTTTCAGCGGAGCTATGCTATATTTCATTACTATCTTGAGCAAGTTTCAGCATAAAATACGCACGAGGGAGGAATGGAACATGGGTGTACGTATCGGAGTGACAAGCTTGCAGAAAGTGGATGAGGAAGAGGTGGCATTCAAGAGTTCGGCAGCAATCGATAACAATCATGCGCACACTGCAAACTGATTATAAGAATTGAACTTTAGAAAGACAACTTGAGGAGTCTGTAAGACGCATGCCATACCGCAGAAGAATACCATGCTTCTTGATATATGGATGAAGTATTTGAGAGCGGTATTTTAAACTCGATGGCATCCATAGAATATCCATAAAGGTTATACTAGCAATAAGCTTCAGCTACTGTGATCTACCATGAAATTGTTCTTCCCTCGCTTAATTGCCTCAATTAAATATATTTCATTAATAAATCATTTTAGTGTATTGCCGTAATAGCTTAAAGTGGATGCTACAAGTTAAATCCATGTCACCTTATAACTTGGTAGAGCTGAACCCACAAAGTTTTGACTGCCAAAATATGTGATTGCAAATAACCAGCTGTCACTGGCTCCGTATTGTCTCTGCATACACTTCCATTAGAGCCAAAGGTGTGGTGCTAGAGCCTTGTGTAAACCAACATATAAAATGAAAGTGTAAACCTATAGTTTTAGTCAAAAAAAGTATTACTAATGTATCCAAATGTTGCGTGATGTAAAGGTATTTAGTTAGCAAATGCGCAGAGTCCCATAAGGTGACACTTTTCTTGATGAAAAAGCACTACCTACCGCTGTTTGTCTGTCTACTGTGTTCTAGAAACAGTTATGATCTGAGCAGCATTTGTGACCGTTCTCCTTGAATTCAAGGTGACAAGAAATTCAATTTTAGGGCATGATACGGTTTCCAGGTAATTGCTTAATCCGCTCTGAGCTGGACAAGTTATGGTGTAGTGTCAACTTTTAGCCAACTTCACTTTATGAATTTAGGCAGGACATTTTTAGCTTTATTCACATGTCAGGTTGAATCCTGGTGATATGGTGTACAATCATGGCATCTTCTTTGAGCAATCAAGTAGGAGCAAGCTTGGCATTTTGTTTTGACAAACACTGGCGCTCTCTTTCAAAGCTAAATCATCAAGGTCAAAGGACAAACACTGGATATGTGAAAATAATACTTATAAAAGACTGAAAATAACACATATACAAAACTTTATGGAAATAAGCTAGTGAATCCCTGGCATTGCGCGAGTAATAAAAGTCTTTGCACAGAAAACTTATTTTTATTTTACATGTAACAACAGTAACCATGCTAACTTTCAAACTACATATCATGGGAAAAATGTGGGTATTGTATATCTATTGTTAGTTGTTAGTTGGGTACATATCATGAGAAAAGTGTTTTGGCTAGTTGAAATAAATTAAGAGAAAAAATAAAAACAAAGGTGAAGGTTTTCCAACGTTGTCAAGCAATTGTAATTTTTAAA
Organism: Watersipora subatra; assembly: GCF_963576615.1. Classification (NCBI taxonomy): domain Eukaryota; kingdom Metazoa; phylum Bryozoa; class Gymnolaemata; order Cheilostomatida; family Watersiporidae; genus Watersipora; species Watersipora subatra. Next base: position 13,073,036 of record NC_088717.1, read on the forward strand.
CTTCATGTCATGATAAATATGTTTTGTGCAAATCAGATAAATTTAAAAAAAACTACTGTGAAAGGGTTTAGATGTAAATGTGAAATAATTAGCAAGTAATAGCTCAATTGAGGCTGTTTTGCGACGATTACAGTGAAAGATGATTTGTTAATAACACAATTAATACAAACTGAAAAAAATTAAAATCCTGAATATGTTGAATTAATAATAATAATTTGCTCATAGATATGTGCGTGTGCGTGCGTGTGTGCGTTTGTGTGTTAAAAAAAGATTACTGTTCCAAATTGGATAGCCGTTCAAAGTTTTAATGGATAGCAAAAGCTATCGATTAAAACTTAGAATACGACGATAATGATACCTCTTGGTACTAGCACAAATGATAAAATGATGCCCTGTACTGTCTTTGTTTGACCGAATAGAGAGAGAATGTAGAGGCTATTTCTACTCGATATTATACAATTGTCCGCATGAAAATATTTGGCCTTGACCACGATTTAACAATTAAACCTTACGAAAAACCGGAAATAGAAGTTCACAAAAAGCCTTTTGTTTCATAAAGCTAAAAAGGTTTATAGAGTTTCAATTAATACTTCATTTTAAGTGTGAAATTGAAAAATGCTGTAAACTTTATGTAGTAAGAGCGATGAATTGTAAGAGTGTTTGTAGTCTCATGATTAGAGGATTGAATTGCAAACCTGCAGTTACAATCTTTGTGAGTTCAAATCCAGCAGTATGCAAAATTTTAATTCCAAAATTTTAATAGTTATTGCTGGACATACTGGCTGACAGAACAACAGGCTACAAATTTTGAGATATATATAGATAAATATATAGACATTATGAAAATAATGCATACATATAAGAAACTATAGGAAAATAATACATAAGAACTTTTGCGAAAATCAACTATGTAAACGGCAATCGTTGTCTGTATAAGTTTATTTGTGTTTGTGTGTTTGTGTGTGCGTGTTTGTGTGTGCGTGTGCGTGCGTGTGCGTGTGTGCGTGTGTATCCACCTTATAGAGTACCATACTTTTCGGACTATTAGCCGCTACTTTTTTCTGATGGTCTGTGAGCCATGCGGCTTATATAAGGGTGCGGCTATTCTGTGGTTTTTCTTTCACCGCTACGGCGCATTAACGGGAACCTCTGGTTAGTACACCTCTATACATAACTTATTCATCGTTTTTACACAAAAATCATGTGATGTCCAGTTAGCCCGCCTCTTTACAGTGCCCAACGGCAAAGTTCTGTTTTAAACAGCAAAGTTGCTGCCATGTTAAAAAGCACCGCTCTGAGTTCTGCGGCCTATACAAAGGTGGCTATACAGCTATACAAAGGTACTACTCATTAAATAAAATAAATTAATGAGTAGTAATTTACATGCAATTAATATTTAATGCCGGTGTGTACCGAGAAGGTCACGTGAACGTTTGTTTCTTGCGGCCACCGGAAAAGACGCAGTTCTCACCTACTAAATTTCGACATCAAAAAGGTAAGTACTTCTTATTCAATGTTGCATTCTCTATGAATTGCCACACTTCCAATACATAACCTATTCCCTTGCGTCCATGTACAAATTTAGCTATCAGCCTACTGCCAGCCATTTTGCCGATAGTACTTCATGATATGTATACAATATTTTTCAATTTCAAACTCCATCTAGAACGTTTGTTTTGGTTATATATTTCATTTTTCCAACATGTTAACAAACACTGCTATGCAAAAAATTCATTGCATCTATACTTTGTGCATTGATAAAGCGATGTAAAGCTGCGATCGCTACGAAGTTGAAACCATCCTCTACAATGTCCCTTATTCATACAAAACCATTACTTTCACTACCATCAGAGTCAGTGCTGCTATTGCTATTTTAATTATCTGTGTAATCACAAAAATCTGAATCGTCTATAATTTCATCAACATAAGTAGTTATTTGTTTTCTAAGTCGGACGCGTTTTATGAACTTACACAAAAGTCGTTCGTTTTTATGTTGGAAATTCCCAAACAAAAATTAAAATATTAAACTTTAGGCTAATTTTATAGAGAACTCTTAGGACAACACTGTCACAACCATAAAATTCCTAAAGACCGTTGGTTATGTTATCAACGAATAATAAAATTCAGTTACTTGAAATTGCTGGTAAAATCGCAAACATGCGTCTACGCGGTTGACCATAGAAGACGCAAAAATGAGTCTACTTCAGTGAAAAGGTTATAAACGCTGGATTTTCCACTGTTTGCAATAGTAAACATGTTCATTTCCTTCCGCAGCCGAGTTACTTTTACTTTTTTCCAGCTACAAGTACTACAGAACTACAGCTACTACAGAGCGTGCACGGGCACTGCTACTGTGTTTTACCTACTGGATTTCCACTTCAAAAAAGGTAGGTACTTCTCATTCAATGTTGTAGTGTATTGTCTATGAATTGCCACACCTCAACTACTTAATAACATTGGATTTGCTAATGTTTGTGATAGTGGGACATGTTCATTTCCTTCAGCAGCTGAGTTACTAATCTTTTTCCAGCTACGTGTAGGCCTACTGTAACTTACTACTACATAATTTGCACGAGTACTCTGAGGGTTGCGATAGGCAATGGTGGAAAGAAAGAGAGCATCGGGTATCGACTTCCTGTCACCCTGCTTTGGCCATGACCAGCTGTACGTCTCCTGCTCAAAAGTAGGCACAAGCCGAAAACTATTTGTTCATACACCCGACAGAAAAACAAAAAATGTTGTCTATCCGCAAGTGTTGCGTTGAACTAACATTGTGTTATTGTTATGTCATGATATGTTCTTCATGTTCTGCTATACCACATGCAGCATTTTCTAACATATTTTTCAGTATATATATATATTTTCATGCATTCGTTTTCCTTATTGTATCTCATAAAAAGGCTATCATGTTGGCGTTATGTTTTATTATTGTAAGATGCTAATGCTGTATCTGCTTTGACACCATACTGTCTGTGCTGTTATACATATAAATTTTATCGACACAACCTCATTACTGTTTGTATATACGATATCAAAACAGAGGCTATAGATGAAGAAATGGTGAGCCATGATTAGTGTTTTAAGCATTTAGAAGTCTCCATTCAATAAATGCTGGGGATAGCAAAATATTTTGTATAATTTTTTAAAAGATGCAAAATTTTTCAATACTGCCAGTTTGAAGAACTTCAGTTTGCCTAGCAATGTCAATTTCATTATCATTTTTCTGTACACATATAGGGCAACTTCAATTTGAGTGGTTTGAGACTGATGCATTGTAGACTAGCTGTAAAACGTATTGCAGATTTCCTTTGTTTTCCCCAACATTATTGACATATATGACTGCATATGTGTATGCATAGTGTGATCAGGGCAAAATATTTCAGCCGACTGCATATTTGGAGCTGCTTTATAGTATGAAAGACAACACTCAATAAACCTCTTGCTGTACATGAATCTGTTCCCGTGAACGGGTAATGCAGCTAGCAGTTTGGGACCGTGGCGTCACTTGGGGATGTGCGGGAAAACTTTTTTGTCCCTACTGCAGCGAGAGTCTCTAGGAGCGGCTTTCCAGGTGAGTGAGTTGGTGAGTGCGAGGCGATTGATTGCGAAATGAATGCAAGGCAATTGAGTGTGAAGCAATTGATTGCGAGGCAATTGATTGCGAGGCAATTGATTGCGAGGCAACTGATTGCTAGGCAATTTATTGCGAGGCAATTTATTGCGAGGCGAGTGCAAGGTTATTGATTGCGAAGCGGGTACAGGCCAATTGATTGCAAGGTATTTGATTGCGAGTGTGAAGCGATTGATTGCAAGGCAAGTGCAAAAGGGCGATTGTGTACTGCTTGGCGGGTAAAGACTGGTCAGCCGAGGCGGGAGCTCGGCGGCAAAAGTGCGCAATCGTCAACTGCAAATATAGATGGGTATGAACAGATCCATGAATCTAAAATATTTACTAGATTTTACACGCATCTAGCTGTAAAACACATTGCAGATTTCTATTGTTTCCCGAACATTATTGACACCTAAATGTGTACGCATACTCTGATCAGGGCACCAATTTCAGTAGACTGCATGTTTGGAGTTGTTTTACAATATGAAAAACAACTCTCGATAAACTTTATGTGTGTGTGAGGGCATGTGTGTTAGTCCACCTTATAGAGCTGTCTTTCCTTGATTCGGTCAAATGAGGCAAACTGAATTAATATAAGTAGTAAATAAATTATAGAGCGGTCTTTCCTTTTTTCGATTCGGTCGTACAGTGAAACCTATTTTGAAAAATTGATTTCGGCATAGACGCCGCTTAGACCGCCTTTTGTTAAATTTAAACAGTCATGTTTTGTCAAAATAGCCACGGCAAAATAGGTTGTTTATAAATTTCACCGCGGTTGTACGAAGCCAACGGAAAGACACATGAACATTTGTTTTTTCCAGCCACCTAGACAATTCTTTTCACATCAAAAATTACCTATTAAGTTTCTACTTCAAAAATATCAGTACTTCTCATTCAATATTGTATTGTTTATGAATTACCACACCTCCACTACTTAACCTTTTCATTGCCGTTCATGTACAAATTTAGCTATCAGCCTACTGCCAGCCATTTTGCCGATATTGTTTATATGTATACAATATTTTTTTAATTTCAAACTATATCTAGAATTTTTTGGTTATATATTTTATTTTTCCAACAAGTTAACAAACACTGCTATGCAAAAAATTCATTGTATCTATACTTTGTGCATTGATAAAGCGATGTGAAGCTGCGATCACTACGAAGTTGAAACCATCCTCTACAATGTTCCTTATTTGTACAAAACCATTACTTTCACCACCATCAGAGTCAGTGCTACTATTACTATTTTAATTATCTGTGTAAAATCTAAATCTATATTGGCTATAATGTCATCAACATAAGTAATTATTTGTTTTCCAACTCGGAAGGCACTTACAAAACTTACACAAAAAATGTTTGTTTTTAAGTTGGAAGTTCCCAAGCAAAAATTTAGAATCAAATTTTAAACTAATTTTATAGAGAAATTTTCAGACAAAACTGTCACTACCATAGAAATTCTAAATATTATTGGTTATGTTATTACCGAATAATAAAATTCATTTACTATAGAAAACACATAAATGTGTCAATGGCAGTGAGTGTTTAAAACGTTGGATTTGCCACTGTTTGTGATAGCAAACATGTTCATTTTCTTTTGCAGCTGAGTTACTTTTCCTTTTTTTCTAGCTACGAGTACTACAGAACTACAGGCACTACAATACTTGCATGGGTACTGCTACTACGTTTTACCTACTAAAATTCTACTTCAAAAAGGTAAGTACCTTTTATTGAATGTTGTATTGTCTATGAATTGCCACACATCTACTACTTAAAAACGTTAGATTAGCCACTGTTTGTGATAGTAAACATGTTCATTTTCTTCCGCATCTGAATTACTTTTACTTTTTTTCAGCAATGAGTACTACAAAACTACAGCTACTACAGAAATTGCACGGGTACTCCAAGCGTTGCAATAGGCGACGGTGAGAAGAAAGAGAGCAGGGTATATTACAAAAAAAGCACACCATCTCATTCAGTTTTAGAAACGCTCCCAATTGAAAATATACCTCAAATAACCTAAAAAACAGAAGTTTACCAATTAAAACGCTTACCTCTTGAAGCAGTACAATGCCTCCCAGAAAGCCTACTGCCAAAACCAAGAACAGATTGATTCCCGTAGAGAAAGAACAAATTCGCCAAGCAGCGACTAAACGAGCAAAAACTGCTGAGAAAACACGGCTACAATTAGAACAGGCCAGAATAGCTACTGCGGCTGCTAGAAGTGCAAAAACTGCAGAACAAACACAGCTATGCCTACAATGAAACAGAATAGCTACTGCATCTGCTAGAAGTGCAGAAACTGCAGGAAAAACACAGTTACGCATACAACAAAACAGAACTGCTACTGTAACTGCTAGAAGAGTAGAAGCTGCTGAACAAACCCAGCTACGTCGAGAGTAGGCCAAAATAAATGCTGCAGCTGCTAGAAGTGCAGAGACTGCTGAGCCAACCCAGCAGCGACTAAAATGGCTCAGAGCAGCTGCCAGATGGGCAGAAACCACTGAGCAGATGCAGCGGTGACAAGAACATGATGCACTAGCTACAGCAAGACGCACTAACTACAGCAGCTGCTTGAACAGCTGTATGTTGTCTGCTCAAGATTAGGTTCAAGCCAAAAACTGTTTGCTCACACCCCCAACAGAAAAACAAAAAATGTTGCCTATCCGCAAATTATGCATTGAATTAACATTATGTTATTGTTATGTGATGCTTGCATTAAATTAACGTTATGTTCTTGTTACATGTATGTCTTGCTATGTCTTTCATGTTCTGCTATACGTACACATTATCTACATGCAGCACTTTGTAATATATCTTTCAGTATATACATGCATATATTTTCATGTATTCATTTTTCTTATTGTATTTCATAAAGAGGCTATCATTTTGGCGTTGATCTATTATTGTAAAGTGCTAATGCTGTATCTACCTTGACATCATACCGTCTGTGGTGTTATACATGTAAATTTTGCTGATAGTAAATTTTACCAACACAGCCACATTACTGTTGCACTGTTTGTATATACCGTGTCAAAACACAGGCTATAGACAAAGAACTGGTGAGCCCTGATTAAAGTTTTAAGCATGTTGGTGTCTCCATTCAATAAATGCTGGTGATAGCAAAATATTTTGTAGAATTTCTTGAAACATGCACAATTTTTCAACACTGCCAGTTTGAAAAACTTCAGTTTGCCTAGCAATTTCAATTTTATTATCAGTTCTCTGTACAAAAAAAGGACAACTCCAATTTGAGTGGTTAGAGACTGATGCATTGTAGATTAGCTGTCAAACACATTGAAGATTTTGATTGTTATCCCCAAAATTATTGACATATATGACTGTATATGTTTATGCACTCTGATCAAGGCAACAATTTCAGCAGACTGCATATTTGGAGTTGTTTTACAGTATGAAAAACAACTCTCAATAAACCTCTTGCCGTACATGAATCTGTTCTTGTAGACGGGTCATGCAACTAGTAATACATATGAGAGACTTTATGAAAATAATACATATAAAGAACTTTATGAAAATAATACATATAAAGACCTTTATGAAAATAATGTAAGATATGAAGATATCTCAAAGAAGACGAACAATTTATTCCTAATGACTCATTGGTGTTGACCTGATTATGTCAGTCGTAGCGATTGCAGCCGCTAGGTATTTATTTGAGAACAATTATTTCGTTATAGCAACACTGCTATAACATCTCCAGGAAAGCCACTCATTTACACAAGGTATGCATTGTTTACGGGTTTATTCATATTGACAGTCATTGCTGACATACATTGCTATGAACTCTGTTTAGAATAAACAATCTCATCCTATGTCTGCCTTCAAGGCTTATTCTCAAAAAGCGGTGTCATGATAGATCTGTCTGTGAACTGCTGGCGTGTCATTTGTGTCTAAAAGATAGAATGTATATTTTTGTCTAATGTTGTGTGTCACTTAAACCAAGTTGTGTTAGGAAATGTTTACGTTTTGATATCAGTCCTGCCATCATAGTTTTTATATAAAAGAAGCACTCTTAGCTATAGATAAGTAGTCTTTTGCAAGTGATTGCTATATGCACAGTGTACATTACTCAATTATATTATCTTGCTTGAAGTTTAAAGTAAGTCTTCTTTGCACGTTATTTACGCCGAACCCATAGGTATGAGGTCAGCAAACCCTCACAATAACATATATGAGAAGCTTAATGAAAATAATACACATAAAATATTTCATGAAAATAATATGTTTGAGAAACTTTATGATAACAATACATTTAATAGACTTCAAGATAATAATACATATATGAGACATTGTGAAAAATACACAGAAAAATAAAGAGACTTTATTACATAATGAAAGCTGTGATGAAAAATTGGGTAAATCAAGCAGGGACACACCCTTATTCATAATAAGCTGAACTAGAAAACTGTAGAATGCATTGCTGAGCAAAGATGACTGCTGATGTCAAAGAATGCAGTAGTGAGTTTGGAGTTGTCAGAAATATTAGTTATATCTAACAAAAATTTTCATCATTATGAAACTATGAGCTGTTATCATAAAAATTATGGTTACAGTTACTCATAAGCAAACCATATTAATAACCTGTTTCATCATCAGCAGGGAATTATGGGTAAAATGATTCATGCTATCCGAAACCTCCTGGATGTTGAATGTAAAATGGTACTTGTATCGTTATAACAGGCTTTTGCAACCTGATGAGATTGACAATGTCCTTCGTATCTTCATCCATCAGCCACACACCGGTTCTCTAATTTCAGCTATTAGGATCTTGTTGGTACATTTTCTTCTCATGTTATGTGAAGAATACATTGAACATAGCTGTATTGCTCAAGTTAAATATTATGCAGGTATAAAAATCAAAAAGCGATTAAACAATTCAAAACTCCAATTTCATGTTTTTTCTTTAGCAAGTATTCTTTTCTAATACCAGCTTTTTGGTTGTTTTGAGGATATTGGCAGTAAATAATGACGTTTTCTAAAGAATGAAACATGGTGAGTGCCTGTTAGCTGTCAATAAACCTAGAGGAAAATAGGAAAACTGATCTGAAATTATAACTTTCTTTTCAACCAATTGCAGTTTAGGACCAGAATCCTGTCTAGTAAAAAGGCAATCATCCAATATTTCCGTAAGAAAAACTGACATGGTTCTAGCTAACTGACGCCGGTAATTACCAATGTAAGTGAAATTCTGAGTCTTCTTTTCAGACTCCCATCTCTGAGAAGGATTCAGGTTGTTTACAACTACTTTTACAAGGTCTCAAGAATAGAGGTTCTGAGGTTGGTTCAAATACATAAAGTGTTCCCTTCCTTTTACTTCTGTAAGATGACTCATCACTCTCTCTCAACACAGTTTCAATTTGTGAGTCCAACTTTTAAGGTCATCCGCAATTGCCTTGATTTTTCCAAGTAATTTTACAAGAATAATCCCCTTTGAGTTAGCATCATCATGGAGGCACTATCGAATAGCCTCTGTGCCCGCTGCCAACTTTGTGAGAGATGGGTATGTACTATCCTCCGTATCGTCATTACAAACGTCAATGCAGATTCATGTGGGAACTACATGTATCTAGCTGTTTAGAATAAATGACTGCTCAATGAGCATTTTAGCTGCAATCAAGCTTTATCAATTTTAATTTTGAAACATCGTGGCAATCAGATCACCTCAAACATCAAAAACAATCATAAATGATAGAAAAATATCAATTATTTCTGTGAAAATCTACTAAAACTTTGTGTACTTCTTATTTGTAAGAAGAGCTCTATTAAAGACCTCTATTCTCTATATAATTTCTAGTATAAATATTAGAGACCTTGTATTTTTTGTCATGCGACATTTAATGCCTGAATCACACAGTTTGATCAACTGAGTTTCTCTGGACAGTTAGAATTAACCCAGTCTCCGTCAGTTAGAATCAGCTGAGTATCTTGTTGTAGCTAATGATATTTTTGGCTTGTATGGGCACTTATAATTTATCAGATAAAATTATTGTGTAACAACTTGAGACACTGCTATTTTTAGTCCAAGTTTTATGTATCTTTTCGAGCCTTAGTGTATCCCAGGATCTCAAAGTAAAGATGGGCATTGCATCTATAGTACCTAGTGTGGTCTCTGACCTGCTGGTCGACATGATAACTCTGGTGCTTTAACAATGGCAGATGAAATGGGTGTGCCAGTTGACTACATAGATGTCTCTTTACCTGACTTGGTACAAACAGGCAGAGTAATGCTCTTGGAGTTATCCACCCATTGATTAGACAACTCCTTTTCTAGAAACATTTTTTTTAACTTGTCTTTTGCGCTAATTTGAAAATAAACTTGCACAAAATTTTAGTAAATCTTACAAAAAAGTATTAATATTTTTTCATCATCTGCGATATTTTTTGACATTTTAGGTGATTTTACTGGCAGGATGTTTCAAAATATTAATCGAAAATTTTTGA